>NC_056744.1:640255845-640293345 GCF_019279795.1 Protopterus annectens | reverse complement strand
CTAGTGACTGTTTCGAAAAAGTCAACCAGGTTCAAAAGGCAGGATCTGCCCTTTACAAAGCCGAGCTGGGTGGGGTCAAGTGTCTGTAGGTCCCCTATGTCTCTGTTTATGAGTTCCATAATGATTCTTTCCATAGCTTTGCAGACCAGGCTGGTTAAACTTATGGGGCGGTAGTTCCCAGGGTCTGTAGAGGTACCCCCTTTGTGGAGTGGGACCACTGTTGCTGTACGCCAGTGTTCAGGTACATATCTTGTAGTAAGGCTAAGGTTAAATAGCATTTTTATGTGCGGGTTTAGCTCCTCTTGGAGTTCACGTAGCACGCATTCACCAGTTAATTACCTGCTATATCCTAATCAGGGTCATACTGCAGTATAGTCAGAAAATAAGCAAATGAATGATTTATTCTTCCTTTTTTCCAGCAGTTTGGACATCAAACACAGACAACAATATCATTAACTTTTCTCTGCGGCCCATCAATGTAGATACAATTAGAAAATTATTAAAAAAAGCTGAAACCCACCACACTGGTAGCAGATAAACTCCCAGCAGACTTCCTGAAAATAGCTGCAGAAGCTATAGCTTACCCACTGTTAATTCTCATTAACCGATCAATGATGGAAAAAACAGTTCCTGAAGTATGGAACAATCTCTTGTGTTATTCCTCATCACAAGGGTGGCACCTCAAAAGAACTATCAAATTATTGCCCCATCGCTATCCTCAAAAATTCTGGAACAATATATTCATAGGCAAATTATGGATCACCTCATTATCCATAACCTACTTACTAACATCCAACATGGTTTCCGTCCCTCACACAGTACCACCACTGCTATCTTATCATTCACAGAAACAGTAAATACATATAGAAATGATGGAAAGTTTGTATTGGGCCAATTCGTAGACCTCTCAAAGGCATTCGATACAGTTTCAGATGACAAACATATCAATGTCCTCTCTAACCTAAACCTATCAGACTCTACAATTATTTGGTTCAAAAGCTATCTCTCAGGACGACAACAGGCAGTTCAATGGTAATTGGACATCTCCCCATTACTCCCAGTAACACTAGGTGTACCCCAAGGCTCCATCCTTGGGCCACTACTTTTCACCATCTTTACTAACAACCTCCATACCTCTACACCCCATGCCACAGTAATGCAATATGCAAATGACTCCACACTCCTATGTAATGCCTCTTCCATCACAGAATTACACAGACTCACTCAGTCATCATTCCTGCCAGTCGAATCCTGACTAGCTGAACACCAACTAATCCTAAACCCCAATAAAACAAAACTACTACTATTCAGCCCTACTAAGTACAAGCATCTATCCGCCCATTTCAACATAGTATCAAAAAACAATACCACCATCTCACCTGTTAGTTATACCAAACTACTAGGTATACAAATACACTGTAACCTGACATTTAACATCCACATTGCCCACACCATTAAAAGTCCACAACAAACTAGGGGCCGTATATAGGAACAAACCCTTACTAACAAAATGAGCCAAAGAAACCATCGTTAGGACACACTTACTGTCTACTCTCACATACATTTCCCGTATTCTCACTCATCATCATCTTTTAGCTTTTCCTGTTAGGGGTTGCCACAGCGGATCATCTCTTTCCATTTCTTCCTGTCCTCTGCATCTTTCTCTGTCACACCAACCGCCTGCATGTCCTCTCTCACCACGTCCATAAACCTTATCTTAGGCCTTCCTCTTTTCCTCTTACCTGGCAGCTCCATCCTTAGCATCTTTTTCTCAATATACCCATAATCCCTCCTCAGCACATGTCCAAACTAACGCAATCTCGTCTCTCTTGCTTTGTCTCCAAACTGTCCAACATGAGCTGACCTTCTAATATACTGATTCCTAATCCTATTCATCCTAGTCACACCGAGTGCAAATCTTAACGTCTTTAACTCTGCCACATCCATCTCTGACTCCTGCCACATCCAGCTCTGACTCCTGCCTTTTTGTCAGTGCCACTGTCTCCAACCCATGTAACATAGCTGGTCTCACTACCCTCTTGTAGACCTTCCCTTTCACTCTTACTGGTACCCGTCTGTCACAAATCACTCCTGACACTCTTCTCCACCCATTCCACCCTGCCTGTACTCTTCACCTCTCTTCCACATTCACCATTACTCTGAACTGTTGATCCCAAGTACTTAAACTCGTCCACCTTTACCAACTCTACTCCCTGCATCTTCACCATTCCTCTACCCTCCCTCTCATTTACACACATATATTCAGTCTTGGCCCTGCTGACCTTCATTCTTCTGCTCTCTAGAGCATATCTCCACCTCTCCAGAGTCTCCTCAACCTGATTCCTACTCTCACTACAGATCACAATGTCATCTGCAAACATCATAGTCCACGGGGCCTCTTGTCTGATCTCATCTGTCAACCTGTCCATCACCACTGCAAATAAGAAAGGACTCAGAGCTGATCCTTGATGTAATCCCACCTCCACCTTAAACGGATCTGTCACTTCCACTGCAGTCCTCACCACTGTCATACTACCCTCGTACATATCCTGTCCTACTCTTATATACTTCTCTGCCTCTCCCGACTTCCTCATACAATACCACAACTCTTCTCTAGGCACCCTGTCATATGCTTTCTCCAAGTCTACAAAGACGCAATGCAACTCCTTCTGACCTTCTCTGTATTTCTCCAATAACACTCTCAGAGCAAACATTGCATCTGTAGTGCTCTTTCCTGGCATGAAACCATATTGCTGATCACTAATTATCACCTCCCTTCTTAACCTAGCTTCTACTACTCTTTCCTATAACTTCAAGTTGTGACTGATCAGTTGTATCCCTCTGTAGTTACTGCAGCTCTGCACATCACCCTTATTCTTAAAGATAGGTACCAAAACACTTTTCTCCACTCCTCAGGCATCCTCTTACTTTCCAAAATTTCATTAAACAATATAGTTAAAAATTCCACTGCCATTTCTCCTAAGCACCTCCATGCTTCCACTGGTATGTCATCTGGGCCAATAGCCTTTCCATTCTTCATCCTCTTTATAGCTGTCCTTACTTCCTCCTTGCTAATCTGTTTCACTTCCTGAATCACTATCCCCACATCATCCAACCTTCTCTCTCTCTCTCTCTCTCTCTCTCATTCTCTTCATTCATCAGCCTCTCAAAATACTCTTTCCATCTACTCAACACACTCTCCTCTCTTGTGAGTACCTTTCCCTCACTATCCTTTATCACCCTTACCTGCTGCACATCTTTCCCAGCTCTGTCCCTCTGTCTAGCCAATCGGTACAGGTCCTTTTCTCCCTCTTTAGTGTCCAGTCTCTCCTACAACTCTCCATACGCCTTATCCTTGGCTTTCGCCACCTCTCTCTTTGCCGTGGGCCTCATCTCCTTATACTCCTGTCTACTTTCTTCATCTCTTTGACAATCCCACTTCTTCTTCTCCAGCCTCTTCCACTGTATACTCTCCTGTACTTCCTCATTCCACCACCAGGTCTCCTTGTCCTCCTTCCTCTGTCCAGATGTCACACCAAGCACCTTTCTAGCAGTCTCCCTTACTAGGTCTTTTGTAGTTACCCAGCTTTTCGGTAACTCTCCACTGCCTCCCAGTGCCTGTCTTAACTCTTCCCTAAACTCCACTTCACAAACTCCACTTCACAATCACCCTTTTTTAACTTCCACCATTTAATCCTTGGCACTGCTTTCACACTCCTCCTCCTCTTCTTGACCACCATCGTCATCCTACAGACCACCATTCTGTGCTGCTTAACTACACTTCCCCTGCCACCACTTTACAGTCTCCAATCTCCTTCAGACTGGCCCTCCTACATAGGATATGATCCACCTGTGTGCATCTTCCTCCACTCTTGTACATCACCCTATGCTCCTCCCTCTTCTTAAAATACGTATTCACCACAGCCATGTCCATCCTTTTCGCAAAATCCACAATCATCTGACCTTCTGCATTCCTCTCCTTAACACCATACCTACCCATCACTTCCCCATCCCCTCTGTTCACTTTACCAACATGCCCATTAAAGTCCAATCCAATCACTAGTCTCTCACCCTTGGGTACACTCACCACAACTTCATCCAACTCACTCCAAAATTTCTCTTTCTCATCCATCGCACACCCAACTTGTGGAGCATATGCACTAACAACATTCATC
Organism: Protopterus annectens; assembly: GCF_019279795.1. Lineage (NCBI taxonomy): Eukaryota > Metazoa > Chordata > Ceratodontiformes > Protopteridae > Protopterus > Protopterus annectens. The sequence continues at coordinate 640,289,170 of NC_056744.1, read as the reverse complement.
ATTACACCATCAATTTTGAACTTCATAAACATCACTCTGTCAGACACTCTCTTCACGTCTAAAACACTCTTGGCATATTGTTCCTTTAGTATAAACCCTACCCATCCACACCATGATAGAACAATTTGAACCCGTTTCCTAAACACCTGGCCTTACTTCCCTTCCATCTGGTCTCTTGCACACACAATATATCAACCTTCCTTCTCTCCATCATATCAGCTAGCTCTCTTCCTGTACCAGTCATACTGCCAACATTCAAAGTTCCTACCCTCACTGCTACACTCCTAACCTTCCTTCTCTCTTCCTGCCGTCGGCCATGCCTTCGCCCTCCTTTTCTCCTTCGGCCAACAGTAGCCCAATTTCTGCCAGCACCCTGTTGGCGGTCATTGTTAACCCGGGCCTCGACCGATCCAGTATGGAAATATGAAATTTTTGCGCCATAAGTGATGTGGCAGAATTTTTCACCAGATGCCCTTCCTGACGCACTAATCTAAGAAAAACAGACATCATTAAATTGGAAGCATGCTACAACAAAATTGCCAGGTTTGCCACCAGTTCTCCCTATTGATCACATCATTGCACAGCTCTAAAACAATTACAATGGCTTGAATTTCCCCATCTCATACTGTATAACCAACTAACCCTATCCCATAAGATACTACATAATCCAGATAAAACCCCATCCCTAAACAGTATACTCAAACCATACACTAGTAATAGAGTTCTATGCTCCAACAGCAAACAACTATTAGAAGTGTAACTCTTTAGGAGAATCCCTATACTCCTCCTATATAGCAAAAGCATGGAATTCCCTACCCACTAATCTTACAAGTAAAACCACCACAGCTGAGTTTAAAAACTCACTTAAAGCCCACCTCACTAACAAAGGCTATGCTCCTGCACCACAACAAGAGAACAAGTGACGTAATGACCCAAGGACATAATAATCAAGTAGTGCCCTCAGTAATGCTAACCAACAAAGGAAGTGTATACTATATATAACGCTAATTCTTTTATACTGCTGATTTACTACTCAAGCCCTTCAAAATTGCATAGTATATCCACATTTTTGTCTTATTTATTTATATATATATATGTGTATATATATATATATATATATATATATATATATATATATATATATATATATGTGTGTATATATATATATATATATATATAAAGAGAGAGAGGAGTTGTCTTTTTAGAGTGCTGTCAAGATTGCAATCATTGACATATTCTGGTAGCCAAGTAGTCATTGAAGCATGGGACCCAAGATAAAGCTGTCATACCACACTGAGGACTTTCTCAATCTCTTTTCCTTACATTTTTTATAGAAGGCCTTTGACACCATCCCCCGCTCTGGAATCATAGATAAACTTACTAAGCTGGGCATAAATCCCTACATCACTCGATGGGTTGCCAACTGGCTTGCAGACAGAACCCGGACTGTAAAAGTAGTCGACTCCAAATCCAGCTCCAGACAAGTGGAGTACCTCAGGGTTCAGTCCTGGGACCGCTCTTGCTTGGCATCTTCTTCTCTGAAGTACAGGCCAACACTAAGGGACTCTGGCTAACAAAGTTCACAGACGACTGCAAATTGGGAGCCATTATTGAATCCTCAAATGATGTGGATATTCTACAAAAGGGCCTTACAGAAACAGATGACTGGTGCCAGAGCCATGGGCTCAAGCTTAATGCCAAGAAATGTATAGTTATAGTAAATGTATAGTTGTCATTTAGCTTGAGGCCATATTTCTGGCACCATTCATTTGTTTGAGTGAGACCCTCTTGGAGGACATCCACATCCCTTGGGCAATTGATGACTGCGCCCAGCTTGCAATCATCTGCAAACTTGGCCAGCCATAGCCCACTGGTTTTGGCCTGCACCTCGGATAAGTATATCCCAAGTAACAGAGGCCGCAAGACCGATCCGTGGGGTAGGCTGCTCATTATGGATCTACTGCTTGAGATGGCTTCCCCTGTTCTGATTAGGTGGGTTCTATCACTGAGCCAATTTGCTACTCATCTGGTATCATATGGATTGATGCCTAGTTGAGAGAGTTTATCTACTATGCCCAAGTGTGTAATAGTGTTGAAGGCTTTGGCCAGGTCAAAGTAGGCGGTGTGCACTGTCTTCCCCTCAGCCATGGCTTTGGTGAATGTCTCAAAGAAGTCGATCAGATTTAACAGACATGACCTCCCCTTGACAAAGCCAAGCTGTGTGGGGTCGAGTGTTTGGATGTTGCCAGTGTCCCTGTTAATGAGGTCCATGATAATCCATTCCATGGCCTTGCAGATCAGGCTAGTTATGCTGATGGGTCTGTAATTTCCTGGATTGGTGGAAGTTCCACCTTTGTATAAAGGGATGTCCTCCACTCGGCTGGGACAAAGCCGGTACTCTGGCTTTGGTTAAATAGGGTGCCTAATGGTGCTGCAAATTCTTGCCTGAGTTCAGGTAGGATGCAGCCTGGGATGTTATCGGGTTCCATGGAGGCTGTATTTTTTGGCCTTTGCGAGGGCAGTGATGACCTGTTCCCTAGAGAAGAGGGGTGAGGAGCAGGTACTGGAGATGTCCTGATTTACTGATGGGGGGCGGGGATTTACTGATGGGGGGCGGGGGGCGCAGAGGGGAGAAGTTTTCATTGAATCTGTCAGCCAGTAGGTTGGCTATATCTACAGCATTTGTGTATGTGGTGTCCTTGACCACCAGTTCTGAACAGATCTGGGTGCTTCCTTTGAGATTGTGGACATATGTGAAGAAGGCGTTATGATTGTCTCTAGTACATGTGGCTGATTTGGACTCAAAGTTGACTTTAGAGGATTTCACTAGTGCTCTTATTTGCTTGTACAGGCTAAGGAGAGACTGCTTCCAACTGGGCAGCTGCTCCTTTTGGTCCTGGACACCAGTTTTTTCCTTTTGTTATATAGTTTATTTATTGCAGATGTCCATCAGACAAGTTAACTCTTCCTTGTGGAGGATGATTTTGTCCTGTCAGGTATTCCCGATTCAATGCATCTATATAAATGCTCGTATAGTACTTTGTGTAGATTTGGACATTAGTGCCAGTTCCTACAGTGAGGGAGGGGGCTGTGAAGCTGTTTATTCCATTCCTCTGGAGGTTGTAATTGGCTTTGGAGAAGTTTTTTGTTTGACCCTAGGTATTGGAGAGTCAGGGGAGATGGTGACTTAACTGCTTTATGGTCAGATCTTACCAGGAAGGATGATACCGTAGGGGTGCTGCATTGGTTACTCATGTTGGTTAATACCAAATCCAAGATATTATCACCTCTTGTGGGGGCATCAAAGCTGTTCCAAGGCATTTGCATTGATAAAATTGAGGAATATCTGGGCATTTGTGTGCTGGCATGAGTAGTTTTTCCAATCTATGGTTGGGTAATTAAGTCACCCATATCAGGGTAAAGGGTTGAATCCTGATGGATAACAGGTCCAGATAGGTGGAGTGGGCATCTTGAGTCAAATTTGGGGTCCTGTAGCTAGCTATAATTTGAAAAGGGGTCTTGTCAACTGATAACTGCACCTGGAGTGTTTCCTGTGTGTCATACTGTTTGACCAGCCTGGAGGTGTGTCTCTCTTTAATATATATTGAAACTCCACCTCCTTTGACTTTGCTGCCTACATTTTGGGGTCTGAATGTATGATAGAATGAGTAACCGGTAAGGCTGGGGTGCCTTCACAGCTCTGAAGCAGGTTTCTGTGACTGCACAAATGTCAGCATCTTCCAGAGTTAAGAATGCTTGCAATGAGTCCTAGAGTTTAGCAGCATGACCTTTAATTTGCGTTTTGTTGAGATTTTTATGTTGGTAGTATCGACGTCATGACTTTTCCTAAAAATGGCACTATGGAGGAGGCAAGGGTATTTGCCAGAAGCCTGAAGCCCAAGTGCGACAGATACAGACCATCTCTAGCAAAGCATCATGGTCTGTCGATCATATCTTCCCAGGCTGTCAGGCACTGGATCCCCCCTGGAATGATGCCAGAAACTAAGTCAATTGTTGAAGTCAATCATTTTCATTTTGTATTGAGGCATCATTCAGGATGACGGTAGAATGCTGCTTAAGGCTAGGAACATACCTGCTTGGGACACACATTCAGCGAGCTCAATCATGTCTCTCTTCATGTAATCCAGGGAAGTACGTCTCAAGTCATTCACACCAACATGGGCTATGATAAAGCCATAACAGTACCTGCTGTTGAGAGACTTGAGTGCGTGTGTGATATGGCAGATTCTGGCATCTGACAAACAACTAACCATGACTTTCTCAGAGTCTCCTATGACTAATATGTTGGATTTATGGTTAGGCCTTTGTGGTTGCAAGACACTGGTGTGTGGACTATGCATGGTATGTGGTGTGGAGGGTTGTGGAGTTCTCGTATGTTTTTGCCTCTGAGGTCTTCTTTGTTTGTTTGAGTTTGTTTTTGTTGAGAACCTCCACATATGTGGGTGTGTGTTGTGTAGTTGTGGGTGGTATTTGAGGTGTAATGATTGTGTTGACAACCTTCTCTGTGCCAGATATACTGGCTTGTGTGGGAGAGAGCATAGACTGTAGCTTCTTTATGTAATTGCATCTCTCACAAATTGTGTTTCTAGGTGGTAGTATTAAATGGTTGTCGGTGTACATCAGGCAGTTGCTACACTGTCTCAGGATGCCCATATCCACCAGGCTGGCAGGAGAAACCGTAAAAAATTGTCCATCCATATTTGTCATAATCTGAGGGAGAGAGGCCAGGGAGAGCTAATGGGTAGGCCTAAAGCCCAAGAGCTTAAACCAAAACTAATGGGTAGGCCTAAAGCCCAAGAGCTTAAACCAAAACTAAGAGGCTTAGAATAACACTTAAAATTTAAACAGGCTAAAAACAAGTAGTAATAAATGCGGCAGAGAAGATGCAATTGAACACGTTTTAGAAGAGAACAAGTAGCAGAAAAAACAAGATGGAGTGATAGAGTAGGAGAAAACACAAATACTGTAAAAGCAGCTGAATTTTTTTTTTTTTGTACTAAAGTGGCAAGGGAGAAAGGAGATAATTCAAGGTTAAGAAACTAAGGGGGTTAGCCTTCCCAAATGTTCTCTCTGTATTAGGCAGAATGAGCTAATGACACTGGACTGGGAGGAGTGTCTCGGATCAAATTTACACTAGGGGCAGGCAACTGAAAAGCTACCAAGTACAGCTACTAGCTACACTATATTTTAGGCAGAAAATACTACAGAAATGTTTATCACAACAGAAAAAATGAAGTGAGACACTAAATGAAAGTTTTAAACCGATAAAGGAGCAAGGAGACGCTAGAGAATGTCTTTAACTACAAACAAGTTAGTTATATGATACACTCCTTGGCAGGAAATCGGAGCAGAATAAACAGATGCTTAACAAATAGAGAAAATTTCCAGTTAATACCTTTCACACCGTGAAACTAGCAAAAAAAAAGCTTTATAAACAGTGACACAGTAATAAAAGTGATTTAACAGGCCCCGTAAGTCGAACAATTTCAGTACTATTGTGCAGATTAGTTTTATAGCAATAAAATACCGTAAAAATAGTAGGCAGCAGACCATAAAAGTGCTATAAATGGTTTAGAATAACTAGTAAAAATAAGCAAAAAAATAAAACATGATACTTATTGTTATATATCACAGATCAGAGTTGTGGTCAGTGCCCCTCCTCTCTTCAACTCGGTGTAAATAAAGTTGTTTCAGTCGGAACATGATTGCATTCCACAGCAATCATTGAAAAGAAAAAAAAACACAAAAAAACAGGGCCACAGTAATGTGTTTCAGCTTCTCTGAAGAAGTATTATGATTTATTCCATCTGGATTTTCTTGAACCTACTCAAATGCCTCATATTTTTTCAGCATTGGAGGATGTATTTGTTATGGCCCATAACTTGCCTGACAGACTGCTGACTCCAAGAAAGCAGATTGTTCCTCAATCTTATAAGTTTTTATACTCTAATTCCAGATGAGATTGTGCAGTTATTTCTCTGTTAACCTGGCTGCTGCTAAACATTTGGTTATTACTAGTCCTTCTCCTTCGGAAAAGGATGGGAATGTATTTCATAGATTTGAGGGGGGAAGTGTAGTCTTCTTTAACACTTTTATATTTAGAATTTCTCTTATATTAAAGTTTATACTTGCCTCTTTTGAAAACATGAGGGCATCTGTTTCCTGTTGTGACGGAGAAGTAGTTTTTGGGCCAGCTGCTGCACTGGTATTCAAAACGTGTGATGAAAGAGGTAAGCTAATTCAGGAATTTATCAAATTTTTAGTCTTCCTTCTCCAAATTTAAGGGGTGTAATGCTACATCCACAACCTTTTTCAGAAAGCAAAAAAGAAAATAAAGCAAGCTGTTGGTAAGCATACATATGAAAAGCAATGGCAGGGAGGTTCCAGAAAGGAAAGAGGAACCCCTCCAAAACAAAGGACAGTCTAATAAGTCTGAATGATTATCTACAAGACTGCACCCCCCTTTCCATCCTGGCAAACTTTTAACCCTAGCAAAAAATTTAAATCTCCATTTCTTTTCTTGACAACATATAGTTTGACAGATGACTTCTGAAAGTAATCCTTCAAAGTTAGAGATGGCAGTAGGAGTCACAAATTAATTTTCATTTTCATGGTATTCTCCCTAATCCTCTAGATAAAACACGTCTTGTCATTCAGCACCTGATTCATGGGATGATAGAAAACAGTCTCTCATCCTCAACTAGAAGAAGGGCTTTATTCATAAATGTTTCTTGTTTATTTCTAAACTTGCTTCTTATAATGGCCAAGTACAAAATGTTATGCCTTCATAACTTAACTGTTACTCCCCTTTTCAGTTTTCTGGTGCCTTTATATTTGAAACTGCATATCATAGTCCTTTCAATCCAGATTTCATATTTTTAAGTTTTTTTTCTTGAACCTTGTGTCTGGATCACACTTCGTTACATGGCATTATATTATCCTTTGGTCTACTCACTCCTTCAGGGGCATTTATGAAGTGTCTAGCTCCAGTCATAGCCTACTGTAGACTGCAAGGTGTTCACATTTTTTCATTTTTTTGGACAACTTGTTTCTTTTTAGAGTCTTTTTCAAAGCGTCAGAAATCTTTCACTTGGATCAAAGATCTCCCACACATGTTGGGGTTCTGGGAGAACATACAAACATCTTGTTTAATTCCTCACAAGATTGTTTTCCTGGTGTGTCACCTTGGTAACTCAGTTCAAAGAGTTTTTCTTCCACAGGAAAAAGTGGATATGTATGTAGCTCTATTCATGAATTTTTCTACTCAAACTTCTGTTTCAGCTTGGGAGTTTCTCAGAATTCTGGGTGTCATAGCATCTGTGATTCTCGTGATTCCTCTGGCAAGACTTCAAATGAGACTGACATTCCAGGTTTCAGTTTTGGGGTTTGTGAAAAGGGTGATTTCTTTGGTGGAGAGACCAAGTTTATCAAAGTCTATATCTTCAATTTTCTCTTCCAGCTCCAATCTCATCAGACTTTCCTTGGGGAGCAGTGTCTATGGAAGTAAAAGTGCAGGATCTTTGAAACGGAGAAGACCGACCAAAACACATAAATGTAAAAGAGATGTTGACACTTTTATAAATGCTGTCAGCACTGACAGTCATCTGTGGTCCCGGACCGTTACTAGTGTTTACAGACAACATCATAGTGATGTGGTACATAAGTAAACAAGTACAAACCGCAGACAAACAATGATTGCTTGGGATATACCTTTTCAGCACAATCTCAATTCTGCAGGCATCTTGCATATTGTCCGAGTAAAATGTTGTGGCAGACAAACTGAGCAGAACCAGGACAGACCCTCATGAATGGAAATTGAAATGGGGGGAGGGTCTTCCAGGAGCTGATCCAGCTGTGGTGAACACCTGAAATAGATTTTCTTGCTTCCACTCACAATCAGTTACTAAAATTAAGCACCAGGACTCCATGCAAAAAGGCTTGGAAATGCTTTTTATTTTCCTTGAACAGGAATGTTCTTTTATGCTTTTTCACCCTTTTCACTAACATCCAGGGATGTTCTGAAGATTCAGAAGGACTCTCCAAATATCGTTGTGCTGACTTCCTTTTTGCCCAGAAAACAGTATTTCTCCCTTTTATTAGAAATGGCTAAGGACAGTTACCACAGCCTTCCTTACAAAGTGGGCATACTCGTGCAGGACAAGGGGTATTTGAAGCATCCTGATCCCAGACGACTGCAACTAACTGTCAGGCTGATTAGAATCCTAATACTTCACCTATTTTCTGAGGATATGAGGCATATATTAAGAGACCAAAAAAACTGTTACTAGAAAGTCCTATATTAGTACAGTAAATGGAAAAGATTTTTTTGTTTGGTACCAAGACAAGAAACGCACTTTCAAGGCCGGTGTCTCTCTCTAGTTATGCATTAGTTGTGTGAGTTGCTATCCTCTAATCTGTCTTAATCCTACATCATGGTTAATTTGTCGGACAGTTCAACATGTCTTCTTGTGGATCCTCTGCTTTCAATGCAGTCTCATGTGAAAATGTTTTTAAAGGAGGGGGGGTGTTGTGTACCATGCCTCTTAGAAAACAGGGGGCTTCTCCTTGGGATCTTAATTTTGTCTTGAAAAAAACAACTTGCTCCATTTGAACCAGCTTATCAGGTTGAGTTGAGGTTTTTAATATGGAAAACGCTGAGTGTTCTGACCTCTGCAAGAACAGTATCTGAGTTCCAAACTGTTATTGTGGGTCAACTTATCCTTCATTTCCCACAAAGATAGGGTTTCCTTGAGAATAACTCCTTCATTTATGTCGAAAGTGGTATCTGAATTTACTTTGAACCAAGCTGTCCATCTCTTCTTCGAGAACCCTAAAACAAGAGAGAAAAGGGCATTCCATACTTTGGGTGTCCATAGACAGCTCCGGTAGTACGTACTGACAGAACAAAATCATTTAGGAACTCTGATCCTTTATTTTCTGTGAAGGTAAAAAGGAAGGGCAACCGATACAAAGCAGACTATGGTTGCCTCATGTTATTACCTTTTGTTATACCCACAACAACAAGGCAGTTCCAGGCAGTGTTGAGGCTCATTCTTGGTTTATTTGTGGCTTTTTAGAAATTTAGATTCAAGAGGTACCCTAGAAGAAACAGCTTGATCCTCTGTGAATACATTTGCAAACTAATACAACCTAGATTCCTTTTCCAGGTCCAGGACAGTGCTTGCTAGGACCATTTTCCTGGGGCTTTTGGATTCTTATTCTTACTCCTCCTCCTAAGTCTAAGCTATGGTAGTCTACCAATATAGCTAAGGCTACTGCAGTAGTGATCAATATGATGAACATAGTACAGCTGTTTAAGTAAATTTACCATAAGAGTAGATGTTCGAATGATCACTGCTGAGTAGCCTCTCCTAATGTACCGCCATTCCCTTGTTTTTATATTTTTATTGCCATGGAGAGGACTTCTAACTTAAGCTCTGAAGTTGTTGTCTTCATTTGGTCTTCAACTTGTGGGTTACTGGATCCATCTCAGATCCGACTCAGCCGCATATCCAGCATCTGATCCGAGCTCAAAGCTCCTCCCTTACCCATAATGCCCCTGTCCCTTCCTACCTTCAGATCTTGTTTGCCGCACTTCATGTCCGCATCGCAATCTGTGCTGTCTGCTGTAAATGTTTTGTTAAGTTAAAATCTTTGATTGAAATTTCCTATCCTTATCTTTTCTTCTATTTTTTTTTATTTTTCTACCTCCCCTCGTGCTTTTGTGTCGGTTAAAAAAAAAAAAAAAACATTTCCTCTGTCTTTCCTCTTGTGTGTGGTCTGTGTGACTGAGAGTGTGCTGGGCCAATGTCAAACCCCCAAACCTGGATTCGGAAAATGTACAGTGTGGCCAAAAGCTGTCTCCACCTGATGGCCACACTCTGTGTGTTGTTTGTCTTGGGGCATACCATCTTCAGACCTCCTGTTCCATCTGTGCTAGGTTTAATCCCCGGGCACTGATGGACAGGAGGAACAAACTAATCCTAAAGGCTCTTCTTCCCTCTACTTCCTCTGGGACTCGAGACCCTCCTGCCTCAGCTTCTGCTCCGGTCTCCTCCCTGGCCTCTGGGACTCAAACTGCTGCTAAGAGGACCAGGGATGGAGACCAATCATCCAAGAGAGATAGGCCTAAGACGTGATCCCCAGATGGCTCGGCTTCCGCCGGCCCACCAACCAAAGTTAGGTCTGCTCTGAGGCCGGAGTCTCCCCGGCTCTGTTCTCCTTGGTTCTCCTTGGAGCCAGAGGAGCTCCGGACCCGGTCACCGGCTCAGACTTCTCCTCACCACCCCTCCAGGCCAGTGTTGGTTGCCTCTTCTTCCGTTCCACCTGTAATCTTAGTGAAGCAGAGATGGATAGGATGGTGCAGAAGTTCATCTGCACCCAGATACAGATGTGAGTTTTGCCTTGCTCCCTCTCCCTCCGGAGTGGGGAGCATGCAGCCCTTTTTCACCCCTATTACTCCTTCTCCGATCCAACCTCCAGTTTTGTAGCCCTTTGATCTGAGGACACTTCTCGTCGAGGGGCTGGCACCAATGGAACCTTATATCTCAACGCTGGCCATGACTTTGAGCAGGTCATATCTGACTAGCTTGGATTCGACAGGTTCTCAGAGTCATAGCCTTGGCATCAGATCCAAAGGGGTGGTGTCAGCTCCAGGTTTGGATCATTTCGGGAAGCAGGTGTATGCTTCAGCGACCTTCTCTGTACGGGCGCTGAATTACATGGCACATGTGATTCGGCTGCAGAGAGACCTGGTGAAGGAGATCACTGAGTCGACCCCTGGGTCCATGTCAGCGGAGGACAAGAAGGTGTTTTTCCGCTCTTATTGCCACCCTAAAATCGGTTGCAAACACCTCTATGCATCTCATCTCCCGTGTGACCAAAGGAGCCGCTACAGCTACTGTGCAGTCGTTGCCATCAAGTGATACATCTGGCTCTGGCTGTGTGCATGCTCGGAACCCTTTAAGGTGCCATTTACCAATGCCCTGTATGACGGTTCCTCCCTTTTTGGGAAGTCGGTACGTGGCACCTTAGTTCAGAGTGAGAAGAACATTGGGATCCACTTTTCTGCCCCTCAATGATCTTTCTGTAGGAATCAGCGAGGGGCCAAAAAGAAGTGGTTCCAGAAATCTCAGTGTTTTCCCCAAGACACTCAGGACTTGCCTTCTCCCAGGGACAGTGGGGGGATTTGATAGATGCTGCACTAGAGGCAGAGGGGATCCAGGAAATTCTCTGAGAGACCCGCCCAGCAACCCTGAAGGGTGGCTCGGGTACTCGTCTCTGGAAGTAGTCAGGGGCTATCTCTGGCTACACCTAATGGAGTGGAAGTCCATCACAAAAGATTGTTGGGTGTTGCAAATTCCTATTCAATCCCCTTTCCCAAGCCACCTCCACTGCCCAAACACTTTCCAGACGTTTCTCCAGTGCACAGGAAGGATGCAGCACTGGGAATCGCAAACCTCCTGAGAAAGTGAGTCATCCAACCTGTCCCCCTAGACCACGCCAGATTAGGCATTTATTCCTGGTTCTTTTTGGTGCAAAAGAAAATGGGGGGACCTAAGACCCATTTTGGTTCTTCACCTTGAACCTGTCAGTGGCCAAGATGAAGTTCACGATGGTCACCCTTTACTCTATCCTGCCCTTCCTGCAGGAGAACAATTGGATGTGTTCGATCTACCTCAAGATGGGCAGGCGCTCTCAGAGGTTTCTCCCCTCCCGGTTAGGAGCCAATCATTACCAGTTCAGAGCGCTCCCCTTTGGTCTCACTACAGCCCCCAGGGTGTTTACCAAAGTGATGTCAATAGTAGTGGCTCACCTGAGACTCGAGGGCATAAAGGTCTTCCCCTGCCTGGACGATTGGCTCCTTGCTGCCCTTTCCAGGCATCAACATTGTTGAGTGAGGGATTCTTTTCTTCTCCTAACCCAGCAGTTAGGCATTACCATCAATCTCAACAAATCATCTCTGGCCCCAGTCCAAGTATTATACTTTATTGGGGCTCGATTAGATTAGACACAATTCAAACTAAAGTTTTTCTTACTCCAGACAGGATATACCTTCATTCTTCAAACTCAGTCTCCGACAGCAGAAATAGTATTAAGGGTATCTGGGTCCATGGCGAGTTTTCACATGTGGGTTCTTCAGTGGGCCCTTCTTTATCATAATCCTCTGGCTGACCTAGATGTTATTTCTCAAGGGCCTAAAGGGGTTAAGGCTAACTATTACCAGAAATCCGCCTTTGGCGAGTTTTCACATGTGGGTTCTTCAGTGGGCCCTTGCAGTACAATGGTCCTTGTTGGTTCTTCCTTTAACTCACCCTGTCTGAATCTCTCGAGTGTGCAGGGACTCTCTCTCTGTGGTGGATTCATTCCTCAGACCTTGTTCAGGATTTTCCCTTCCTTCCAGCTTTCCCCATGGCCACTATGACTATGGATGCCTCCCAGCTAGAGGCCTTAACGAATGTCAGAAAAAGTTAATAATTGGCTTGCCTGTGGAAAGCAGATTCCCCATCGAGATTTCCATTCTTACTGCATTGTTTGTTTAGGCCTTGACCACGACATACCTAACTGTGATCTCTGTGCTTCTTTTAATCCACGTACTATTCGTCGTCGGATTAAGCTTTTAGCTAAGCACTTTGGAGTTTGGCCTAAGTTCGTTGCTATGGCGTCCTCTGGTCTTCAGGCTTCGGATGTTCCTAAGAAGAGTAAGGACAGAGACAGGCTTCAGAAGGTCAAATCTACCGACGACGTTAAGTTGGTCGTCAGTCTGGCGGTAGTCAGTGAGGTGCCTTTGCAGCCCCTACAGTCCGCGGATTTACCTCCGCAGGCCTCTGGTGAGACCATTTCAGAGTCCTCCATGCTTCCGGCTTCCATTTTGTCTTCTAACCTTCAGCCTGTGGCTAAGCAGGCTCCAGTTTCCGAGGCCTCCATTCTTCGTTCTGACAGCAGGCACATACCGATGACCTCTTCAGTAGCCAAGCCTCCTGAGTCCTTCCGACTTTCAGGTAAATCCTGTAGTCGCAAGCCTGTGAAGAAACGGGCTCCAACTGCCTCTCGTTCCCCTCAATCTCAGATGGTTAAAATGGCTAATGATCTTTTGACTCTTATTAGGGGCTCGCAGCCTCCTCCTTCCAAAAGAGACGGGGCTTTCTCCCCAGAAGCTTTATTTTTTTCAGGTACTGAGACTTCCAGCATTTCTGCTGATGAAGAGGAAGCTTCTCAGGTTCTTTCTCCTTTTAAGGATTCTGATGCAGAGGAATGCATTCCTTCTGCTTCTCCTCCAGAGGATTATTCTTTTGGTGATACTTTGAATACCCTTGGGGAGCATTTTAAATGGGAGAGTCAAGACTATCCTCAATCTAAGAAAAGGATCAGAGAATTTTTGGACTTGCCTCTGGCTATTCCCCCTGTGTTGGACGTGGTGGATGTTTTTCTGGAAAATTCCTTGACTCCAAACTCTGTTCCTCTGGCTCCCAGGAAACCTGACAGGTACTACAGAGTTCCTGATTCTCTTTTTTGTTTCTTTATCGTAATCCTCTGGCTGACCTAGATGTTATTTCTCAAGGGCCTAAAGGGGTTAAGGCTACTATTACCAGAAATGCTGTTCCTTCTGATAGAGAATCTAGGAATCTAGACAGGTGGGGTAAGAAGGTTTATACCTCTGCCACTCTTGCTGTTAGGTCTACCAATTGCCTTTTTCATATGCTCCGGTATCAGCAGCATACCTTGGAGGCTATTAAGGCAAATATTTCCAGTGTGCCTCTCTTCACGGAGAATAAAGATATGCAGGATTTACTTAATTCTGCCAGTCTTGTTAACAAGCATTCATTACACTGTGGTTTTGACGTTCTTGAAGCTTCCTGCAGGGCTGCAGCTACTGTATCTGTTATCAGGAGGCATGCTTGGCTCAGGGAACAGCCCCTTCCAGAGCCTGTCAAGGCCAAACTTTTAGATGTACCTTTATACAAGGATAGTCTTTTTGGCAGTAAAGCGGAGGAGGTGCTCAAGAAGATCGAGGATAAGGCCAAGTCCATGCAAACAGTTAGACTTTCTGCAAGTTTGACCTCCTCGCTTTAGCAGGAACTACCCTTCTAAGAGTTGGATGTTTCCTGATACCAGCACACAGAACTGTTCTAGGACCAGAGGTTATAAATCTGGTAGGGGTCATGGGGCTACCCCTCAAAGGACTAAACAATGGCATGCTTCCACTTCTAAGTCAAGAAGTTCTAAGCTTGCATCTCAGTCCAAGCATTCTCAATTACTTTGTCCAACTTCTGCCTGTTCCTGCTTGCCCGGAGTTTCCTTTAGGAGGAAGGTTGGCCATTTTTGCAAAGGTCTGGGCCATGACAAATGGGTACTCGGAACTGTATCTGTAGGACACAAGTTTTCTTTCCACACCTTTCCTGTGCACAAAGGATTCCCTGACATTCCTTCAAATCAAAGGGCAGAAGTAGACAATCAGATTTTGTCTCTGTTGCATCTGGGTGCAATAGAATCAGTTCCTGCTCTGCAGGTAAGCCATGGCTTTATTCCAGACTTTTCTTGGTGCCAAAAAAAGAAGGCACCTGGCGGCCTATCCTAGATCTATCCATTCGGAACTCATTTTTTTGGTGATTCCAAAGTTCAAAATGCTCACTCTTCATCAGTTGCTACCAATGTTGGACAAGGACTCCTGGCTGGTATCTTTGGATCTCAAAGAAGCTTATCTGCACATCCCTATCTGGGAAAGCTGCATGCAGTTCCTTCACTTCAGAGTGGGCAAGCAACATTATCAATTCTCTGCGCTGCCCTTTGTAAAAACTCTGGGAGCAGTAGATAAGCCAAAGTGCCTGGCTCCAGTCATTGCCTTTTGCAGGCAGAAGAAAATTCAGATTTACCCTTACTTGGATGACTGTCTGATTCAAGCAAAGTCTTGAACAGCTGTTAAAGGATTTGGAATTTGTGAAGATTCTTCTCTTTTCCCTGGGTTACACTCTCAACGAGCAAAAGTAAAAAATGGTACCATCAAAGGAGATAGCATTCCTGGGAGTGAGTCTGAATACAGCCGCCCAGATGATATGTCTCACCCAGGAGAAGCAGACAACTCTTTCAGCTTACTTCAAGGAGTTGGCAAGCCTGTCCCAGTTCCTGCAAGGAAATACCTGCAAGCTCTGGGATTCATGGCCTCTTGTATTCTCATGATTCCATATGCAAAGCTGCATATGAGGAAATTGCAATGTTACCTCAAGAACCTTTGGTGTCAACATACACAGGATCTGGATGTGATTATTCCTCTGTTTCCTTGTCTGCAGAGATAGTTTCTATGGTGGGCGACAGCCTGTTTGCAAAACAAGGGCATGCCTGTCTGTCTACCTACTGCAATTCAAGTTCTGACCACAGACTCATCGGACTATGCATGGGGAGCTCACTTGGATGGCAGATGCATACAGGGACATTGGAACGCCAAGCAATGCACTTGCACATAAACCTAAAGGAATTAATTGTAGTTTAACAGGCCTTACTGGCTTTCAAGCATCTTCTTTCACCTGGAACTCTGCTGGACAGAACAGACAACACCACAGTCATTGTGGTACATCAACAAACAGGGAGGGTCTCATTCTTACCCCCTGTGCAGACAGAGCATGATTCTATGGTCCACAGCAGCATCATTGGGCCTACATCTTATAGCTCAGTTTCTTCCAGGGAGACTCCTTGTTTTGGCAGACCAGTTGAGCAGACAAACCGTGGATCCTCACGAGTGGTAGCTGAACAGAACAGTCTTTTACAGCATCATTCAGCATTTGGGCACTCCGCAGGTGGATCTTTTCTCCTCCCCGGACAACCACCTTCTGCCACTTTTTTGCACCAGACAGCATCACAGCAAAGCCTGGAAAGTGGATGCTCTGTCTTTCCCTTGGTCACTTCTTTCAATTTATGCCTTCCCTCCTCTTCCTCTTCTTCCCAGAGTGTTGTTGAAGATCAGGGACTAAAGACCAAGGACCATTCTCATAGCTCCAGACTGGCACAGGCAGCATTGGTATCCTCTGCTTCACAGTCTCTCCCAATTTCCTCTGTGGCATCTTCCTCTGAAACCAGATCTTTTGGTTCAGAAAGGGGGGAAATTCTGCATCCTCATCTTCAGACTCCCCATTTGGCAGCTTGGCTCATTGTATGAATCAATCTACTACTTCTTCCCTTTCCCAGCAGGTGGTTGACGTACTTCGTGAGACCAGGAGGCCTAGCACTAGAAAGTCCTATGCTGGCAAATGGGAAAGATTCTCTCATTGGATGCAGGCAAAAGGGGAATCTTCTTCTCAGCCTACTCTTCCTCTGATCCTGGAATACTTGGCTGAATTGCTTCAAAGTGGACTTTCCTTTTCTTCTATCAAGATTCATGCTTCAGCTATTTCTGCTTACTGTTCTTTTGAACAGCCCATTTTCTCTCATCCCTGATGAAAATGTTTCTCAGAGCTGCTAGCAACTTAAAACCTCTCAGAAGGGCACCTACTCCGGCCTGGGACCTGAATTTTGTGTTGGTGAAGCTCACTCTTCCTCCTTTTGAGCCAGATGCCACTGCAAACGTAAAGTATTTCTCTTGGAAAACTGCATTCCTTTTGGCTATTTCTTCAGCAAGGAGAGTTTCAGAACTGCAGTCTTTGGCTGTGGTGCCTTTTTCTCATCTTCCATGCAGATCGTTTCTCCCTGAGGACCAATCCCTCTCTTATGCCGAAGGTGGTTTCTAGCCTGACTCTTAATCAGTCTGTACACCTTCCTACATTCTTTCCTAATCCTCAAAATAGAGAGGACAGGATCCTGCATTCTCTTGATGTACACAGACAGCTCAGATTCTACTTGGACAGGACTAAGGATCTTTGGAAATCAGCTCAGCTGTTGGTCAGCTTTGCTCCTGGAACTCAGGGCAAAGCTATTTCTAAGCAAACCATTTCTAAATGGATTGCACACTATATTACTTTTTGTTATTCCTTTCATGGCAAGGTTCCTCCTTAAGGAGTGAGGACCCACTCCACAAGAGCAGCCTCCACTTCTGCAACTTTTTTAATGGGTGTCCCTACTGAAGACATTTTAGAGGCTGCCACATGGTCTTCTGTGCACATTTTTTTACAAAGCATTATAAAATTGCCTTTGTTTTCTAGATCCAGGGTGGGGTTTGCCACTGCAGTTCTGCAGGGCATTCTCTCCAATCCACGATTGCTTTGTTACCTCCTCCCTCTTCTTTGGGCTTTGGTAATCAACCCATTTGTTAGGACTGCAGTAAAACACGATGAACATAGTACAGTTGTGTACACTTACCATAAATGTAGATGTTAGTGTATTCACTGTTGCAGTCCTGGTTTCCCTCCCTCCTTCCCGGTTTTGGTTTTCTCCTGCTCTCCTTTCCTAAGGTGCAGGCTTTATTTGGTTTACCAAGGATGCTTTATATTTCATCTAAACATTGTTTACTTGGGGGCTCCTGACATTTGTGGCAAGAAAGACTGAGGAAGTGACGTCTGCTGCCTCCTTTTTTTATCGAGGATACTGACGTCCTATACAACCAATGGCAGCCGACGTCATATCCCCTTACCTTTGGTATTCGGGCCGATCGAGGGCTACCGGGGCCGATAACACATTTGTTATGACTGCAACAATGAATACACTCAAATATCTACATTTATGGTAAGTGTACACAACTGTACTTTCCCCTGATAGTCAGGACTCCCGGCTTATCTTCTCCTGTCAAAAGAATCCTGGTGGTGGCTCATAAGTCTTCCACCAGAAAGGTGTACTCCAATAAATGGAGACTTTTTTCGATCTGGGCTTCATAACATGACTTAGATCCTTTCACTGCCCCAGTTTCTGCAGTGCTGGAAATTTTAACTGGAATCTTTCAGCAAGGTGCCAATTTTTCCACGTTCGAAGTTCAACTTGCTGCAGTTTCTAATTTTCATGTGGGGGATAATACAGTTTCCTTAGCATCTTCAAAACTTTGCAAGGCCTTCCTCAAAGATACCTTTCTTCTTTGACCCATGGTGAAGGACTGTATGCCAGGGTGGGATCTTACGTGAATGCTACAGGCCTTTGAACCTGCAGGCAAGCTGGATCTAAAATTTCTATCCTGAAAGACTGCATTCTTGAAGAGTTTTGGAACTTCAGGCATTGTCAGTCAAAGCCCCTTATATGGTTTTTCATAAGGACAGGGTGTCCTTGTGTACTAATCCATCCTTTCTCCCTAAAGTAGCTTCAGAGGCCAACATTAATCAGGTGATCAATCTCCCGATCTTTTTTCCAAATTTTCAAAATAAGGGAGAATACAAATTGCATTTATTGGATGTGCACAGACAATTACATTTCTACCTGCACAGGACTAAAACCTTTCGTAAATCCGACCAACATTTCATTTCCGACTCTAAACGCTTGTTAGGGAAACCAGTAAGGTCACTATTGTCTGTTGGATTTCCCAGTGTATCATTCGGGCGTATTCTGCCAGAGGGATTTCCCTGCCAGGCCATGTGAAGGCACATTCCACCAGATCGGGTTCCTATCACGTCATCTAACATTTACAAGTTCGAACCACATATGGTCGAAAACATATGTTGAATTTGTAAAAAGTTTGAGCGTGTGAATGGAAATCTCCATAGGCGGAGGTTTCCATTCACTTCAATGTGGTGTGATCTTGGAGTTGGTATATTTAAGTAGCGGGTGGTGGGCCCCCCACTTACATCAGTTTATTTTGTTGTCTGTTATTTTTTTTTTTTTTTTTTTTTTTAATTAGGTAGTTGAAGTTATGTAACTTCAAACATAATGGTTCGACCATTAGGTGTTCGAAGTTACGCAACTTCAACTATGTGATATAGACCACACCAGATCTATGGCTACTTCAGCTGCCTTTTGGTCCAGAATTTTGTTAGACGATATTTGTTCTGCGGCTACTTGGTCCTTATCTCATACCTTCATCTCAAATTATAAGTCGGACATCATATCCAGGAACAGAACATCCTTTGACTCTGCCATGCTCCGGAATATCCTTCCATGAGGGCCTCCCAGGCGTTTAGTAGCTGGGGACTCTGTCCCACAGGTTGAAGATAAAATGAAGACAACAACTTCAGATAAAGAAGTTATGTACTCACCATAACATTCCATCTGAGTTGTTGTTTCTCATTTGTCTTCAGTCGTCCTTCCCTCCTTCTCCCTGCCTTGTGTAAACTGGCTGTTCTATGAGTACAGGAGGTGGTCACTGTCAGGGTGCCTCTTAGTCTTCTCCTTCTTCATGGATTTTGGTAGGGACAAGGTTGTGTTGGTTCGGGTGAGAATGTTAGATTGGGCAGCAAATTCGATCTGAAGGGAGGAAGGAGACGGGGGCATTATGGGTTAGAGGAGGAGCTTTGCGCTCGGATCATATGCTGGCTATACGGCCGAGTCGGATCTGAGATGGATCCAGGAACCCACAGGTTGAAGACAAATAAAGAACAACAACTCGAATGGATCGTTATGGTGAGTACATAACTTCTTTGTTTCCTAGCATTTACCTTTCTGGGGCTCTAACCTCCCTCTGTCAGTTGGCATGAAAGCCACTCTTAATTCTGCTGATCTCAAGCTGCTTGAGTGCTTGTGTGTGTGGAAGGTGTCCTGAAGCTTTGAAGCTTGTTTACTTTACAGTTGTTACCTGTATAGCTAAGGCTAGTGCAGCAGTGACCATTCAAACATCTGTTCTAGTAAGTTTACTTAAGCAACTGTACTTTCTTCCTCAAACTTTTGTGGATGTAAAAGTTGTATTTATGTATTAGTAAAATATGTGAGAAGTTAACAGCTGAGTGAGGTGGACGATAAAGAACAATTGAAATAATAAATCTCTCCAACTTTGTCCCCATGTAACACAACAGATACTTTGAAGGTAGGGTACAGAAACATTTTTTTTTCCTGAAACAAATGAGCCTGACTTATGTGAGTTAAATATGTGGATATTTTTTTTTCAACTGATTTTAAACTACTAGCATAATGTAGTGTTAGATGATATAGAATGAATTGGTAGTTATCTTTCACTACTGAGATATTCATATGAAGCAGAAACATATGTAACTCTACATTTTAGTCAGTAGCTAAAACTAACAGGCCAGTATAAAAAAAATTGGACATAACATATTTCTCTTTTTTTTGTTTCTGCAGTTGCTTGCTGGACAAAAGAAAAGTGCCCCTTTCTGGACCTTTGAGTATTATCAAACATTTTTTGATGTTGATACTCGTCAGGTTTGTTCTTTTTATGTTAAACTGTGTCAAACCTATTGTTTTTTACTAGTAGAAGGTTTTATCCATTACATTCTGTTATGCGATAAATTATTTTGAAGCAAAGCAATTCTTATTGTCAGATATATGGTGTTTGTTTCTAAGAAGAAAAATGTTTGATTAACAAGACGCATAACCTACATAGTATATATGCATTTTCTGTTTCCAGTGGAAAGGAACCATTTTTCTGGTTTATTTTTGCAAACTTTTATCAACTGCTTAGCTCTGCTGTGAAAGATCTTTGCTGATTGATAAAAAACAGAGTGTAGTGATGTGGACATCTTCATGTTTCCTCAGTTGGGCAGGATGATAGTAATCTGGAGTATTTTGCCATCCTTTTAACTTTGTGGTGACAGCAAGCATACTGCAGTAAGATTTGTGGGCTGAAGCAGATTTCTGTGTGCTTGTTTCCTCCAAGTGCTGAAATCTTTTGTCAGAATTGAAAACTATCACTGTAGTTTATTTCCGCAGATATGTCAACAGAGAAACACTGTTGGCGTTGGACAAGCATTTTAATCCAGGTACTATTATCAGCAGATACATTTCTCCTAAATTGTTTTTCTCCTTGGAACCTTAACAACTTTCTTGCCTTTCCCATTTTTGTGCTCATTACTTCACCCTCCCATTTTAAACACTTGTTTGTTTGAACTGCACTGTCTCTAAGGAAGTTATTCTGAGCATTGTCTCATTTTTTCACATCATTTCTCCTGTCTACATTTTGTATGTCCTGTGTCTGTTGTATATTTTATATTCGGAACAATGCCTTCATCCTGCTTATTAATATATTTCGTCATCATGTTCTTTGCAATCTCTTTGGGTTCTTTAAGCATATTTATTGAAGTATTTCATGTGACATGTGATACAGCCACTGTTTGATGTTATTGCCTTTTTATTCCTTGTCTTTGGTTTGTTTTAATAAAACATGACCTTCCAGATTGAAGCTTTATTGTGGGCAGGTATTCACTTCCATCACAGTGATATTTCTGAGGTATACACAATGAAAAGGTGGATTGAAGATGTAGTGTGTCCATGAAAGCAATTGTTCCATCTGACACTTGATCACAGTTACACAATCATGAATCTTTAATTGTCTGGGTTTGCTTTGTGTGTGTGTGTGTGTGTGTGTGTGTGTGTGTGTGTGTGTGTGTGTGTGTGTGTGTGTGTGTGTGTGTGTGTGTGTGTGTGTGTGTGTGTGTGTGTGTGTTAGGTGAAATAAATTTGATACAAAATAGAATCTTTTTCACTTGATTTAGGCTAAACATTGAATATGTACACAGTCATTTCTGTCCAGAGTGGGGGTAGTCTGCTTGTGAAAACAGCTGACCTACAATCACTTGATCACAGTTGAATAATGATGTATCTGGATTGTAAGTTTCAGTGTGTGTATATATGAAACAAGCTGCAGAATTGAGAGACCCTGTCTAGAAAATTTGAAATACTTCTCATTTAAAAAAATCAGCACATCTTTTGTTTGTATCTTAAATAATGCTGTTTTCTGTCATCTATAATTAAGCACTTAGCTTGATTACAAAGGTGTCTAAATTGTATGAGATCAGTGGGATGCTTGTACTTGCTGTTTTTTTCCATATTTTGTCCCTGGCAGTCATAATTTGCTTGGTGGCTCTGGAGAGCCATTTGTTGTGATTTGGTTTTAACTCTTTTTTTTTTTGTCTTACTGGAGCTAGTTTTCTTAGTGTTCAGGAATGTGGAATTAAAGAACTCAGCCTCATCAAGGGGCAGGACCTTTAGTATATTCCAAATGATGTTTCTCAGGCTTTCATTAAGAGTTAATAGGATTAAAGTTGCTGAGATTTCTAGTTTGTTTGTATTGGAGTTGGGATGGCATTGAGTTGGTTTTGTGTAGTATAATGGCTGGTAGGTGGTCACTAATGCTGCATGGAAGTGTGCCTGCTGCTATTTTATGTGGGTCAGAGACTAGTATCCAGTCAAGAATTGATACTGTCTTTATTTCTATTGGGTCTAGTTGTATCTGTTATTAGCTGTATAAAGTTGAAGAGGTTGATATTAGATGGTGGCGTGTGACTTAAGAAATCTAGCCAATTTATGTTATTGCCTAGTATAATTGTCTCATTATTTATATTGTTTGATATCCAGGCACTTGTATCTTCAAGAAGGGGGTATATATAGCTATAATGCAGAGATACTTAGAGTTGTTCAGTTTGAGTAGTGATATGAGTATCTAGGCTGTACAGAACTGAGGAATAGGACTGGAATATAGGGTAATAGTGAGGGTATTAGGAAAGACTATAGCAGCACCACTTCCTTTTTTACAGGGTCTGTCAGCCCATAGACAGGTGTACCTGGGGGGAGGAATTTTAAATCTTTTATGTAGGGTTTTATCCCAGTTGCAGCTGCAGCTAATATGTCTGCTGGTTTATTCAAGGATATCCCGGCATGAAATTCTGGTATTTTGTTTCTGATACTTTGGAGATTAATTGTTATGATGTGAACTAGGGAGGTTGGCATTCAAGGGGTTGTGTCCACGGTTTGGGTGGATATCTCAATATAAGAATATGTTGGTTTGCTTGTACAGATAGTTTATAGGTGGGAGGTTTATTTTTAAGTGACTGGAGATAGCTGTATGGTTGTATATGCTTTTATGGAAGGGAAGTAGTTTTAGTTTGCCATGTAGAAGTAAGTCAAGTGCATAGAGGCTAGGGGAGATACCCGAGTAGCTGGAGAGGGCTGGGAGTTGTATAGCAGTTGTAGATGTGACTTTCTGGAGTACAGAAGCTATGTTTAAGGATGTTGGTTGAGATAAGAGGCATATTACTAGCATAGTAAAAGGGTAAGGGAACAAAGCAACGAGATAGGTGTATGGGTGGAGAGCGTATTTGATAAGGTGAAGTTTTTTGATTTGTTCATTTTTTAATGATAGTTTAGACATAATAGTAAATATTATGGATAAAAAATGAGGGAGGTATGGTAATATGACAGTACTAGACTATTATATGTACTGTCAAAGGGTTGACTGGTTAGATTATTGGATGAGGGAGAGAGAGGGGTATTAACTGTTATTGGATGATTGAATGGGTGGGGGAGATGGTTGTTGGGTGATGGAGTGGAGGGAGGAGTTATGGTGAGAATAAATTTAATTGATGCATGGGTGAGTGGGAATGGGGGGTAGGGGAGTGGAGTGAGCCTGAAATTCTAATGCCTGGTATTATTCAATAACTGCAACAATCTGAGTTGCAAGTGCCAGGACATGTATATGAGGCAACAGCAGGGGCTGTCTGTAAAATCAGGCCTTTTAGTTAAAAAAATTTTTTTACAAAGACTTTGTTAATATTTTACAAGTACTCCTGGTGTCTAGTGGTGGCACAGTAGACCAACACTGTTGCTTGTGTGAGTGATGAGGGTAAAGGGTTTGAGTCCTGTTAAGTAACTTTAGGGTATGCTATCTAAAATATTGCTGGTGTTTAGTGTTTCCCTACCCCACCCCACCTCTTTTATTCTGTAAAACTTTGCTGTGTTACTTTTTAAGTGACTTAAGGGATGATGTAAAGATTTAGCCCAGGGGTCTAGTGCACCCCAACAATGTTGCAGGATTTACTCATTAGTTTTAGGGAGTGTAGAGGTATGACATCTGCTCAAAAATGCCCATTGCCCCCTCCACACACCCGATCATATTCGCACACATACGCCTACCCTAAATATTTCCTAACTAACATCCCTACTGTGACCTCAAAAGCAAAGAAACACTCGTGTACACACACACACACACACACACACACACACACACACACACACACACACACACACCTGTACCTTATACCACTCATACCTCTTCATACACACATACACGCAAATACCCCCCCCCCCCACATACACACATATGCACACACCACCAACACTACTTGTCCACTAAACTCTCCTGCACTTACCTTTAAGATGATCAGGTGAATGTAAGCTTTTGGCTCATTAACACGGTTAGCCAAGGTAACTTACACAGCCAAGGGATTCTCTGAATTGTTTGGCTGTGTAAATGTCTTACTACAGGCATTTCTGAGAGGCAAATGTTTGCCTAATTAGCCCAGGCCACTTCCCCAAAAGTCCACCACTGACCTGCACCTCTTCGTAGTGCAACAGAGTCATACGGCTGTTTCAAAACTGGAAATAGTTACCTCAAGGTCTACACAAGGATTACATCTCACATTAGCCTTTCTAAGTTTGGCCCATTCTGATTTTCATTACTTTGCCACACAAAGTACACGTCTTTTGATGTAGTAGCAATAGTGAGAGGTGCAAGGCTAATGTTATTGCATACCCAACCAGGCCTGTGTTTTTTTTTTGGCTTTTGCTTATAGGTTCATAGGTAGGTATTAGGCTGTCTGCCCGAGGGTATTTATAAGCCTAGCCAGAGTGTGTCGGCTTTCACTGCCCCATTGATTAATTAACTGAGCCTCTGTCAAGCAGAGCCAATGAAGTGATCCCAGTGGTGTACTTTCTGTTACCCATCCACTCGTCAAGGCTTCTCTTGAAGAGTGTTAGTGAGGGGCTCTGCCTAATGTAGTTAGGAATTTTGTTCCAAAGCATGGGGAGTCTCTGACAGGAATCTGTCCTTCCAGCATGTTCTATTTTTTGTTGGGGCGAGGTTTAGCTCACTAGAGCGCGTGGCTCGCAGTGACCTTGGATTTCTGTAGGTGGAGCATGTCCATCAATTCTGAGTTGGACATGGCTTTGTAAGTCAGGCAGAGATCACCTCTGAGTAAGCGATATGCCACTGAGTACAGCCGGAGTTTTTTCAGTTGGGCTGCATAGGACATATGTTTGAGGCCAGTAATCCTCTTGGCGAGGTGCTTTTGTGGTCTTTCAAGCTGTTGGAAGTGTCTTGTGAGGTACATCCCAAATGGGGCATTGTACTCTATGATGGGTATGATGAGTGACGAGTAGAGGGGCACTATAACCTCTTTATTTCTAGATGCGAACCCCTTGGTAATTAGATGGGCCACATAGAAGGATTTCCTAACTACTTTGGCAATATGATTGTCAAAGGAGAAATTACTATCTACCTGGGTCCCCAAATCTCTTATTACCTCTTCTGTATTAAGTGGGCTGCCGCCTATGTGGTAATTCATGGGTGTTTTGTTTTTCCCAGTCGGGATGACTATGCATTTTTTGGCATTTAGCTTGAGGCCATGACTTTGACACCAGGTGTCTGTCTCAGTAAGGCCTTTTTGGAGGATGTGAGTGTCAGCCGGAGAGTCAATTATGGCTCCCAGTTTGCAGTCCTTGGCGAACTTGGTTAGCCATAGTCCTCCTGTGTTTGCCTGTACTTCTGAGAAATATATGCTGAACAGTAGGGGTCCCAGAACTGAGCCTTGCGGGGCACCACTTGTGCCTGGCTTGGAGTCGGACCTGGTGCCCGCTATTCTTACCATGTGAGTTCTGTCTGTAAGCCAGTTGGAAACCCATCTTATGACGTAGGGGTTTATGTTCAGGCTGGTGAGTTTTTCTATAATACCCGAGTGAGGAATGGTGTCGAACGCCTTGGCGACATCAAGGTAGGCTGTGTGAACCACCTTTCCCTCATCTATGGCCTTGGTAACTGTCTCGAAGAAGTCAACCAGGTTTAGTAGGCATGACCTGCCCTTAACAAAGCCGAACTGGGTCGGGTCAAGTGTTTGGAGGTTCCCAATTTCTTTGTTAATGAGTTCCATGATGATGCGTTCCATAGCCTTGCAGACCAGGCTAGTCTGGCTTATGGGGCAATAGTTACTAAGGTCAGTTGTGGCTCCTCCTTTGTGGAGCAGAATAACCATTGATGTGTGCCATTCTGTGGGCATGTAGCCTGTGGAGAGGCTGAGGTTGAACAGCGTGTTTAGGTGGGGGGGTTAGTTCATTCTGTAGTTCGTGCAAGACGCAGCCTGGGACACCATCTGGCCCCATTGATGCTGTGTTTTTGGCTTTTGAAAGGGCTGTTTTCACCTGTGCTTCTGTGATTTCCGGGACACTACACTTTTCCGGTATCGTTGTGGGCCCTTTTGAAGGTGAGAGGGAGTTGAAGTTTGCACTGAATCTATCTGCCAGTATGTTGGCAATATCAGTAGGTTCAGTATATTTTGTGCTATTTTGAGCATATCTGCGAGTTGCCACTTAGATTTTTGACATAGCTAAAGAAGGCTTTGTGGTTATCTTTCGAGTCCTTGGCTATTTTTCTTTCGAAGTTAGCCTTGGATGATTTTATGAGGGACCTTAGTTTCTTACTGATACTGATCAGGGATGTCTTTCCTTCTTGGGATTTGCTTTTTTTTCTGAACTAGTTTCTTCCTTTTGTTGTATAACCTGTTTATGGCAGGGGTCCACCAGACTGGTTTCCTTCTCTTAGGGGAGGGAGTCTTGGTTTTGCTAGGGATGGCATGATCCATGCATCCTTGTAGGTGCTCATAGAGTGCAATTGTAAAGGATTCTGCATATTGGGCAGTGTTATCCTTTAGCATGGGTGCTGTGAAACTTACCACCTCTGACTTAAGTAAGGTGAAGTTTGCTTTAGAAAAGTTTTTCACTGTGATTTCCTTGGTTGGGGGGGGGGGTGTAGACACTCAGAGTGATTAGTTTATGGTGTGATCTAACCAGTGACGGGTTGACCTCCGGTACGGAGCACCTGTCGCCCATGTTGGTGATGACCAAGTCCAATATGTTGTGGCCTCTGGTAGGGGAGTTTACCAGCTGATCCAGGGCATTTGAGTTGATAAATTCCAGGAAGCGCTGAGCCTGGGAGTTTGTACTCAAGTAGTTTTCCCAGTTAATGGTAGGGTAATTGAAATCTCCCAAGATCAGGGTGTTCGGTAGGACCTTCATGTTTTCTAGTGTCTCCAGAAAGGCGGAGTGGTGGTCCTGGGTCATGGAGGGTGATCTGTAGCAGGCCACAATTTGCATTGCAGATTTGCCAGATGTTAGTTGCACATGGATGATCTCAGAGGTATCATGCTGCACCACTAACCTGGAGGTGTGGGTATCCTTGATGAATATGGATGCACCCCCTCCTTTTGTGTTTTGGTCCGTGTTCTGTGGCTGAAATGTGTGGTTTGAGTTGTAGCCCAGTAGTGCTGGAGTACTCTCTGGAGCCTTGAACAAGGTTTCAGTTACTGCACAGATGTTGACGTTCTCCATACTTAGGAGTGCTTCGAGCGCATGCATTTTGAGATTCAAACTCCTGGCGTTGAGTAGCATAACCCTCAGTTTTTTACTTGTGCTGTTTATGGAGGTGGGTTTGAATTTTGAGCCTTGCCTAAAAAAGGCACTATGGGGGCACCAATAGCCTTGGCCAGTATTTGAAAGCCAAGGGGTGACAGGTGCAAGCCGTCTCTTGCGAAGCAATGCAGCTTGTCGAGCATGTCATCCCAGGCTGACAGACACTGGATCCCCTTTGAATGACACCAGAAGCTTAGCCAATTGTTGAAATTGATAATTTTTTCTTTATACTGAGGTATCATTCTTGGTGAGGGCAGGATGCTACTCTGGGTCAGGCTTATCGCTTTTACTTGTATGGACAGGCATCAGTGTGGTGTGGCATACGATCCGAACTCTCATGCCACAAACCATTTAACTTAGATCAAGAATAATTGTTTCCAAAACACAAGAAAATAATTTGCAAACAAAAAATTTGTTAATGCACCAGTTGAGTTTGTTACACAGCACTGAAAGTACTGTCATTAACTATACATATGCCATTTCCATTCATGCTCTCCCATCCATGCATTCATAGGCAATTAGGCACATACATGCAGAAAGCAGTCTCTTGTGTGCAGCAGTACACAATATGTAATGACAAACTGCCAACTCCTTCCAGTTATGTTTTATTGCAGTCTTTAGGTTGTCTGATGATGAGGAGAATGTGATATTAGTCATTGTGGTGCATGTATATATTTTGGGGGAATTTGCCATGTGTCATTTTATGGCTTCATAGGTTCATAGGTGTTTACTAGGCTAAAGACCACAAGGGCCTTTTTAAGCCTAGCCATGCATACCAAATCTCTGACAAGTTCTGAAACCCTTGGTAAGTGTAAGCAGGAGTTTGGGAGATGAACCATTTACAGGTTACCTGTGTCCATTAGAGACATAGGTGCCAAACCAGGGATGAATTTCTGGTTTCCCATCCAATTGTTTAAGTTGCACTTGAATTGGGTTAGGGAGGAACTCTGCTTCACATGGATGGGGAGCCTATTCCATAGACATGTCTCTGGGACATATACCTATCTCTCCAGCAGGACCTATTTATATCACAGGCAAGGTTTAAGTCTTTAGAATGGGTTATGGGTAATTCTGGTTCTGTTTGTTTTGTGGATATGCAGGAGGTCCATCAGAGTAGGCTCTGACAATGTCCTGTATGCCAGCAATAGATCTCCCCTCAAACGCCTGTAGGAAACAGAATACAGGGATAGGGCCTTGAGGTGGTCTGCATGGACGTTTTAGCTACGACCTGTATTCTTTTAGTGAGAAACCTCTGTGGACTTTCCAGTTGTTGGGAATGCCTGGTTAGGTACATACCAAAGGGGGTATTGTAGGATCATAGGAAGTTACTAGGCTATTGGCCCTGAGGCCCTTACAAGCCTAACCAAGAATTTAGCCCTTGTTCCAAGAAGTCAGGACCTAATGCCACTGTCCAGCAAGGGCATAGGTGGAATCCCAAGGGTGTATTTTCTGTTCCCCATCCAGTTATCCAGGTTGTGCTTAAAAAGGGTTAATGAGGTACTCTGCTTGACATGGAGAGGAAGTCTATTCCACAAAAGGGGAGTCTCTGGGACACGCATCTGTCACACCAAGTCCTGTTGATGTCAGACCAGGTTGAGGTCACGAGTGCGGGTTACTCAAGTGAAGCTTGACTTGCGCATATGCAGCAGTGCCATCAAGGAAGGGTCTGAGATTGCTTTGTATGCCAGACAGAGGTCACCTTTGAGGAGTCTGTAGGAGACTGACTAGAGGGACAGGGCCTTTAGCCTATCTGTGTAGGGTAGATGTTTGAGGCCATGGATTCTCTTGGTTAATTGTGGTCTCTCCAGCTGCAGCATGTGCTTTGTGAGGTACATGCCGAAAGGGGATTGTACTAAACAATGGATCTTATAAGGGAAGAATACAGGGATGTTATGACCACCTTGTCCCTGGATGAGATACCCTTACCAATGAGGTGGGCCATGTAGAAAGTTTTCCATACAATGGAGGCAATATGGTGGTAAAAAGTTTGTTTGCTATCAACTTGAGTGCCCAAGTCCCAGTCATAGGAGATTCCATTGTGAGATGCACAGATGTGTCCCTCATCAGGCTGGGTAAGGAGAAAGTCACAGTTAGTTGTTTGTCTGGTGCCAGAATCCACCATATCACCCATGCACTCAAGTCTCTCAACAGGTACTGTTCTGACTCTTATCATAGTCCTTGTTGGCGTGAATGACCCGAGACGTACCTCCCTGGGTTAATTCCCTGTTCCTCATTGAACTGCGATCACTCAAACTTTTGAACTCAAACTACACTACCCAGGTGATGTAGTGTAGTTGATGTATTTGGGTTTGCAAAACTGCCTCTTCGAAAACTGCAAGTCAACATTATCAGACTGTCAACTGCAGTTTGCAAATCTAATTGTAAACCACCTAGAACACTCTTTCTGAGGTAGTACTGACTTTGTAAACCATGGTAAGAAGTCTGGAGTGCATGCTGCAAATAACCGTTTTGGTGAGATACAGTTGTACCTGGGATGTAGCAATACTTTGACAAAATGTAAGTTTTCAAGACATATAGAACAGGAATAAAAACAAATCTAGACTGTGCAGGAATTAGCTTAGACTAATCCTGGGATAGTTCCATAAAATGTATTCATAACATATTTTATCGTTTGTTCTAGGTTCTAGATAGAATTAAAGGATCAATTTTGCCTATACCTGGCCGTAATTTTGTGAGGCTGTACATTCGCAGTAATCCTGATCTGTATGGTAAGTGTGGTATACTTTGGAGAGCTTTATGTAAATGTATATATGCAATGCTTCCATTTCTGTTCTGATTATGTCAGATTGTAAGATTTTTACTGGCTGCAGGTTTCTTTGTAGAAAGAGAACCCAATTAGGTTTATAAATTATTTAAATTAATAAGTAAAGATGAGTAAGATTTTCATGTAGAAATTGGCAGAATTTTTTGCAGGTACTTTAAGTAGCATGAATTGCAACAGCCCATGATTTTGCCATTAAATACTTTACCGAAGTGGACCAATCTCTTCCCAGTGCTTTGGGTTAAATAAAGTCTGTGACACTTCATGATTGCTTAATTGCAGTTTTGCAGTATTTGTCTTTTTTCTGTCCACTCAGGGTACTGTGCACTCCATATTAGTTTTACATTATTGAACATTAGGCACCATTTATGTCGTGTAAACTACCTTGGCACAACCCTCCATAAGTGTGCCATGGTTCTACAACAGCTGAATGACTGAGGGAGTATTTGTTACTAAAAAGAGTCCTACAGTTTTGTTTTGGTACATTTTATACCTTCTGTAGAAAAAGTATGATAATAATTCTTTGTAGGAGTTATGACAAAGAAATGGCTGGGAGTGCCTGTACTGCATTTCTGGTATACAAGTTCTCCATATAGTTTGTGCGTGTAAAATATATATCGTGTGTGTGTGTGTGTGTGTGTGTGTGTGTGTGTGTGTGTGTGTGTGTGTGTGTGTGTGTGTGTGTATATATATATATATATATATATATATATATATATATATATATATATATATATATGTACGCACACACACAGGCATACATGTGGGTATCCAGACATGTCAAATTTACAGTGGTCAACCTATTTACTGTCGACCAATTATGATTGATATCTGTGCAAGATTGACAGACCCAGGAAATCAGAAGCCTTTGTCACAGGTATTGTGTGACCTTGGAGTCAGCATACATAATTTGCAGCGGTTGTGGTGATGCAGCCCCCCACACCCCTGCAAAAAAAACTTTAGTTTTGTTATACACCTTCTGTATATTATCCTTGGAGCATTTACTGTAGCATGTCATTGTGTTTTTGTTGACATGAGTCAGCATTAAGCAGCCTGAAAATTCCATGGATCGATTATTAGTAGTACATCCATAGACAGATTTTATAGATATGGGTATATATAAGTAGGTAAATATCTAAAGTTTTAAAGCAACTGAAGGCGCAAATATATTTAAAAAAAAGCAGTGTCATTTGCACAACCAAACTACAACCTGCTTTTTATTCTTAGTTTGCAAGCTGTTTTCCCTATTTATAGTATTGCAGAGGTAATGTTGACAGTCAACAGAGGTAGGTCCACCACATAGACACAGACGCATACAGTTCTTCCAACAACAAGCTACAAGTTTAGGTTGTATGAGCTGCCATACCTCTAAACCTCTTTAGTCAAGAATTCTGAGCATGGTCAAAACTAACAGGGAACAAAGTCCTAAAACAAAGGACATTTTTTACACTCCAGTACACTTTTGAAGTTAAATTAATAGAACGACAGATTTTGCATCAACATGCATTTTCCGAACAGTAACTATGAACATTAAACTCTAATGCTTGACATCACTGACTGACTGTAAACCTCAGTAAATTAACAGAAAATCAGAAAGGTTGTGCAAGTGAGGGACAGTTGAGGGGTATGTGGTCAGCAAAATTAGGCAATAATGGAGAACACTGGATTTGAAATGGTGTCTTTGTCCCTTTTTGAACCTGCAGTTTCCACTTCCCACAACATTGTATTTGGAAGACCATATTGTTAGTGGTGTTTCTTCTGCCAAGAGGATCTCTGAATTTCAAGCACTTACGGCAGTTGCATCTTTCTGTTTTTTCATAAGGACAGCGTTTCTTCATACCAATCCTTTTTTTTTTTTTGCTCAAGGTGGTTAATGATTTGTCCTTCAGTCTATTCATCTTCTTTCTTTTTTCCTCTTTCTTCACAGAATCCCATTGAGAGGGTTCTTCACACCTTCAGTTTACATAGACAGCTCTGATATTACTTAGACAAGACGAACATACCAGGAAATCTGATTGGCTTTTTGTTTTCTTTCATACTTGGAAATTGGGTCTGTTGGTGTCTAAGCAAACTATCTCCTCCTGGATTTCTAAGGCCATTTCTTTTTGCTAGTTTTTTCATGGTAAGCAGCTTACTTTTTTGTTTGTGCTCCAAGACAAACATATCAGGAAATCTGAGTGGGTTTTTTTGTTTTCTTTCATACTTGGAAATTGGGTTTGTTGGTATCTAATCAAACTGCCTCCTCCTGCATTTCTAAGGCCATTTCTTTTTGCTGTTCTTTTCATGGTAAGCAGCTTTGTTTTTCTGTTTGTGCTCATTTTATCAGGACATTGGCCACTTAATGTGCTTTTTCCAAGGGTCTGGATACTAGATCCATTTTGAAAACTACTACTTGGTCTTCTGTTCACACCTTCTCCAAACATTACAAGTTGGATGCTATTTCTAGGGCAGGGCTGGTTTTTGCCAGGGCTATCCCTCATGTTTTTTTTTTTTTTTTTTTTTAGGGTTCTTCTATGGCTTCCTCCTTGTACTCTTTCAAGAGTGAAGAATACTGCAGCAGTGATAAGGAAGGACATAGTCAAGTTGTGTAAGAGAGTTTACCATAACAATAGATGTCCTACTTCTCACTGTAATTATTCAGCCCCTCCCTCCTACCCCTTCTTACATTCTATCACCTTCCTCCTAGATATCGTATCTTTCTTACATTTGTTTATTTGTTATTTATTAACCAGGAAAGTCCGACATGGAACAATGCCAATATTCAGCGGAGGCCCGGGGAGAAACACTCCAGATGCATGTCTTTGAATGTGGGAGGAAACCGGAGCGCAGGGAGGACATGCAGACTCCACACAGAAGACACTCCAGCTGAGAATCGAACCTGAGACCCTCTTGCTGTGAGGCGACAATGCTACCACTGCACTGCCATGCATTTCTTTTTCTTCTTCCTCTTCCTCCTCTCCTGGATGTACATGTTATTGCTTTCCTCTGGTTCTTCTGGGACACTTCGTTTCTAATGATTAGGAGCTTGTACATCACATTTGTACCATGCACCTT
>NC_056744.1:640190845-640250845 GCF_019279795.1 Protopterus annectens | reverse complement strand
TTTGCTATCCACTGAGTCTTGGCCAGTGGTGGCTTTCCTTCCTTCTCTGTCAACCCATTTGTTCCTCTCTCGGGGATGAGAGCCAGGAACCTTCAACCTGGACAAGAGCCCTTCATCCCAATTATTCCTTGGCTGGAGAACCTAATCAACTCATTCCTTCTCCCAAAGAGATGAGAATTAGGGATGAGGAGCAGGCCAGTGTATCAAGCCTAGTGGACTGCTCTGCCTTTACCCTAGGGTGTAAGACTCTCAGTGGTAACATGCTAGAGTTCTGCTGGTGCTACCTACCATGAGGAACATGCATGTTTCCACTTGTATGCTCTGCCTGGCCAAATGGCAGATCATGCTCTGCAGTTTCTGCTTCTACTGCTCCCTGTGGGTATCATCCAAGCCTCAAGCCAGAGACGCTTTCCTCCCCCAGGATGGGTGAGCGGTTATCAGTCACTCACTCCCATCCTTCAAACTGCACTCCCTCCTAGTGTCTGTGGTACATATGCCTTCTTTTGCTGTGATATTCTGTCATTGTACCATTAGAGCTTTTTTATCCTGCACATTTTCTGAAGGTGGGTTCTTGTCCACCTGGATTTTTTTAGTCAGCAAGCAGTAAAAAAAATATATATACTAATGATAATAAAACATTAAGATGTTTAGTTATACTTGTGTCTTGGGAAAACATTCAGAATCAATCGAAGTCTCACATTCAGTATAAGAAAACAGAACGATTGTTTCTTACTTACCTTTTTTTTTTTTCATTTTAGGTCCTTTCTGGATATGTGCCACACTAGTGTTTGCGATTGCAATAAGTGGAAATATCTCCAACTTTATTCTGCACCTTGGTGACTCATCTTACAACTATATGCCAGAATTTAGAAAAGGTTAGCATAGTTCGTCTTTACCAGTTTTGTTTTATAATTTAATTTTTTTTTTTTTGCTTAAAATTATTCTTGAAATTGACATCTGAGAATGTACCATTGGTGAAGTTACATTTGATCTTCTTGAATATAGTTTCCATCTTCATTAATAGCATTATTGCTGGATATACAGAGACCTTGAAGAAGTAGAATTTTCAGAAAGAGATGTTCCTAAGCTATGATTTAGGCATGTATGGCATTCCATGTAAAGGTGCATAGTGCTCAGTGGTTGTGTTTTCTGCCTCACAGCTTAAAGGTCTGTAGTTCAGTTATTATTGCCAGTTATTGTCTGTATGTGTATGTATTGCAGCTTACTCCCATCTTCTGAAAGCATGCTATTTTTTTTTTTTGGCTTCTCTAAATTGTCCATATGCATCATTTACCATTGTCCATTTAGCACCATTGTCTGCCGAAAATATTTGGAGTTTAGAAGTTGCCTCAGTTTGCATTGGCTTTGAGTTGAAGTGGAGTTTGGTTATTTAATCATCTGAATGCCAAATAATGATTGTTTGTGTTTAAAAGAGAGCAGTCCTTAATGATATGATATTCGGCTATGGCATAACGTCCAGATTATGATCAGTTCACCGATCCTGTCTAATTATGTATTTGAGACATGGATGCCAAAAAATTGTCTGTATGTATGAGAGCAAAGCTTCCAAAGTTTTGGGTCCCAATTCCTATACAAGCTTTATTGGGTAGTAGTTATCCTACAAGCAAGCATTCATGCTCCCGTTCCCCGTACCTGCTCCAAAAAAAGCTCTTAGGCTGTGGAGGGCACTAACTGACAGGCCTGAAAGCTGCTTCTGCTTCCATAACTTTGAATATTATCAATGTCTAGAAGAAGATGACAGTAATAAACTCATTAATCCCAGGCACAGCAACCAAGGCAGTGGACATTTCTGTGAGCAAAATATTTCATCTTCATTAAATGTAACACTTTAGGCACTAAATTGCCTCATTCTTTTAGCACATTCCTGGCAATGTGTTTTAAAGCTGGTACAAGATGTATTGCTTTTGCTTCTGGGCACTGATGCCAGATTGAAAGTAAGTAACATGATCTTCTGCCAACATAGGAATGTACAAGTACATGTGCCTGTGATGTTTTGAATGCCTCAGCAAAAGCAGAAGTAGCAGCAACACTAACCGTAGGGAAGCATGTGCAACTAAAGACTCGACCAACTCTGTCTTCACTAGAAGATATTAAGGAAGAAATTATGCATTCTTCCATGTCTGAGGTACATGTTGTTCAGCCCATGTGAAAGTTTAAACAGAATTTGACAAAAAAGTCAGAAAAGTGATAGTGGGCTGGATTCAATAACAGCTACATGAAGTGTAGGTATTGTGTTGATGGTGCAGCATGCTGCCAACACATTAGCACGCTATTTGATATTCATTAAGTGGCTTTACAGGATGTATAGAGCAAAAGAGAAACAGCAGACTATGCTAATGAAAATGTAAAGAGCCAAAGTATATAGTAATTAACCAATCCTTCATGGCAGAGCTATTCAGGAAGCTGTAAAGCAATCATGTACACCAAAATTGTTCAGAATACAGCACGATCGCACTTAGGAAAAAAAAAAGCATGTTAGCGGTTGCTGCTGCTATTATTATTCTGTATGTGCAACAGACTATAAATCAGGGTGTTGCTGCTGCTGCCGCCACCAGACCTCTGGCTAGAAGGGTGTTTAGACCCTGTTTGACTTATCATGAACTGCATAACACAGAAACTGATGGGCAGATAGGATGAACAGGGAAACACTGGAGGAAATATGCAGCCTCTGCCCTCCTTTCTCAGGCCCCAGGGAAATCATGCAGAACCCATCCCATTGGAAACAAAGGTAAATTTAGCGTTGCATATACTACTATTTGTACTTTCCAGAGACCCACAGGATGTGCATTAGGGGTGTCACAAGCATCAGCCTGTAGAATATTATATCAGTTTTTAAATGCAATATTACTCCATGCAAGGGAGCACATCTGTTTCTCATTTACCCCACAGTAGAGAGCAAGAACAATATAGGAATTCTGTGCAGTACCACACTTCCCTAAAGTGTTGGACCCCATAGACTGCACACACATAAAAATAAAAGCCCCACCTGGGGAACAGGGAAGGAGGTATGTCAACAGAAAAAGTTTCCACTCTGTAAACTGTGTTTTTTTTTTTTTTGTAAACAAGAAACCTCTTTATTACATTGTCATGTATGACATAGGCCATATTACATTTATATAAATGACAATAAACCATAGCCACACAATCTCCGTTGCAAACATTATACATTCCAAACCATGCTGACACAACTGTAGCTTCAAATATTATACATCACTTTTAACATATCCAGTCATTGTTAGTCGACCATTACAAAGTTCATTCAAATCCTGCCTTCTTTTAAACCTTGTTCTTTCTGTGCATGTATTGATCCCATAGGTCCCATTTTTCCTATGTAATTTGCTCCTACCTTTTTCTAAAGATCCCAGTTTTAACTCTGTTACTATCTTCACTACTTCTAGTGAAGTTGTTTTAGACTTTGATTTCCATTTTCTAGTAATTTCTTTTTTGGCAGCCATCATAATTAGATTCAGCAAGGCCTTACTCTGTCTACGCAATTCCCAGTTTATATCACAGCTCAAAAAAATAATTTCCCTAGTCACTCCAACTAGCTAACTCAGCATCTGTGACAGTGCAATCTGCAGGGAATCCTTAAAGTCTACCCACTTATTACACTCCCAGAAAATATGTTACCAGTTACCTCTTTCTGCCCCATCACACCTCCAACATTTGCTGTATACCTGAGGAAAAATTCTTTGAAGTCTGTTGGGGTATAAAAATACCTGTGTAAGTACTTCAAGGCAAAAAAAAAAACAAAATCTTCTAGATTTTGTTGCATATTTGGGAGAGATACAGATATCACCCCATTGTTTCTTTGTGAATTGCTTATTTAATCTCTTTCCCAGTCTTTTCTAACAGCCTTTGATTCTTGTAGCTTCTTCTTCTCTTTCGGCTGTTCCCATTTTGGGTCGCCACAGCAGATCATCTGTTTCCATTTCTTCTTGTCCTGCATATTGCTGTGTCACACCAGCCACCTGCATGTCCTCTCTCACCACATCCATAAACTTTATCTTAGGTCTTCCTCTTTTCCTTTTACCTGGCAGCTCCATCCTTAGCATCCTTTTCCCAATATACCCAGCATCCCTCCTCAGCACATGTCTAAACCAACACAATCTCATCTCTCTGACTTTGTCCCCAAACTGTCCAACCTGAGCTGACCTTCTAATATACTGATTCCTAATCCTGTCCATCCTTGTCATACCGCGTGCCAAACTTAACATCTTTAACTCTGCCACTTCTAGCTCTGACTCCTGCATTTTTGTCAATGCCACCATCTCCAACCCATACAACATAGCTAGTCTCACTACCCTACACTTTTACTGGTACCCGTCTGTCACAAATCACTCCTGATACTCTTCTACACACCCTGCCTGTACTCTCTTCTTCACCTCTCTTACACACTCACCATTACTCTGAACTGTTGATCCCAAGTACTTAAACTCATCCACCTTCGCCAACTCTACTCCCTGCATCCTCACCATTCCTCTATCCTCCCTCTCATTCACACACACATATTCTGTCTTAGTTCTGCTGAGCTTCATTCCTGTTCTCTCTAGAGCATATCTCCACCTCTCCAGTGTCTCCTCAACCTGGTCCCTACTGTCACAACAGAGCACAATGTCATCTGCAAACATCATAGTCCATGGGGCATCCTGTCTGATCTCGTCCGTTAACCTATCCATCACCATTGCAAATAAATAAGGGCTCCGATCTGATCCTTGATATAATCCCACCTCCACCTTAAATGCATCTGTCACTCCCACTGCAGAGTTCACCACTGTCACACTAACCTCGTATATATCATGTACCACTCGTACATAATTCTCTGCCTCTCCTAACTTCCTCATACAATACCACAACTCCTCTCTAGGCACCCTGTCATATGCTTTCTCCAAGTCCACAAAGACACAATGTAACTCCTTCTGACCTTCTCCATATTTCTCCATCAACACTCTCAGAGCAAACATCGCATCTGTAGTGCTCTTTCCCAGCATGAACCCATACTGCTGTTCACTAATCATCACCTCCCTTCTTAACCTAGCTTCCACTACTCTTTCCCATAACTTCAAGCTGTGACTGATGAGTTTTATCCCTCTGTAGTTACTACAGCTCGGCACATCACCCTTATTCTTAAAAATAGGTACCAAAATACTTTTTCTCCACTCCTCAGGCATCCTCTGACTTTCCAAGATTTCATTAAACAATTTGGTTAAAAACTCCACTGCCATTTCTCCTAAGCACCTCCATGCTTCCACTGGTATGTCATTTGGACCAACAACCTTTCCATTTTTCGTTCTCTTCGTAGCTGTCCATACTTCCTCCTTGCTAATCTGTTTCACTATCCCCACATCATTCAACCTTCTCTCTCTCATTCTCTTCATTCATCAGCCCTTCAAAGTACTCTTTCCAACTGCTCAACACACTCTCCTCACTTCTGAGTACGTTTCTCTCACTATCCTTTATCACCCTTACCTGCTGCACATCTTTTCCAGCTCGGTCCCTCTGTCTAACCAATTGGTACAGGTCCATTTCTCCTTCTCTAGTGTCCAACCTTTCATACAACTCTCCATATGCCTTATCTTTAGCCTTTGCCACCTCTCTCTTTGCCATGCTCCTCATCTCCTTATACGCCTGTCTACTTTCTTCATCTCTCTGACAATCCCACTTCTCCATCATCTTCCTCTGTATGCTCTCCTGTACTTCCTCATTCCACCACCAGGTCTCCTTGTCCTTCTTCCTCTGTCCAGATGTCAAACCAAGCACCTTTCTAGCTGTCTCCCTTACCGTCTATGCTGTACTTACCCAGCTATTCTGTAGTTCTTCACTGCCCACCCAGTGCCTGTTTTAACTCTTCCCTGAACTCCACCTCAGAATCACCCTTTTTCAACTTCCACCATTTGATCCTTGGCACTGCTTTCACACTTGTCCTTCTCTTCTTGATCACAATGAAGTCCACATACTGGTGGATGAAAGCGCTTAATCCATGAAATAAGATTTCATTTTGATTTTTTATGCATCTTTCATGCTGTGAGTTGTGATTTTTATTAAAGGACGTATTATTGCTTCCGCTGAGTTGGTTCCTTCAGGACTAGTGGTTTATTCTGTTGTTCTTGTCACCACTATTTGCTTCTTGATCACCAACGTCATCCTGCAGACCACCATTCCATGCTGCCTAACTACACTTTCCCCTGTCACCACTTTACAGTCTCCAGTCTCCTTCAGACTGGCGCTTCTGCGTAGGATATAATCCACCTGTGTGCATCTTCCTCTACGTCACCCTATGCTCCTCCCTCTTCTTAAATTACGTATTCACCACAGCCATGTCCATCCTTTTCGCAAAATCCACTACCATATGACCTTCTGCATTCCTCTCAACACCATAACTGCCCATCACTTCCTCATCCCCTCTGTTCCCTTCACCAGCATGTCCATTGAAGTCTGCTCCAATCACCAGTCTGTCACCCTTGGGTACACTCACCACCACTTCATCCATCTCACTCCAAAATCTTTCTTTCTCATCCATCGCACACCCAACTTGCGGAGTGTATGCACTAACAACATTTATCATTACACCATCAGTTTCCAGCTTCATAAACATCACTCTATACGACACTCTTTTCACCTCCAAAACACTCTTGGCGTACTGTTCCTTCAGGATAACCCTACCCCATTTCTCCTCCCATTCACACCACGATGGAACAGTTTGAACCCACCTCCTATACACCTGGCCTTACTCCCATTCCATCTGGTCTCTTGTACACACGATATGTCAACCTTCCTTCTCTCCATCATATCAGCTAGCTCTCTCCCTATACCAGTCATACTGCCAACATTCAAAGTTCCTACCCTCACTACTACACTCCTAACCTTCCTCCTCTCTTTATGCTTTCAGTTATGCCTTCCCCCTCTTCTCCTTCGGCCAACCAGTAGCCCAATTTCCGCCAGCACCCTGTTGGCTAACAGTACTGTTGGCGGTCGTTCTTAACCAGGGCCTCGACCAACCCGGTATGGAAATATGTGTTGTTGTCTGCATATGTTATTTGGCAGAGGTTTTACACCGGATGCCCTTCCTGATGTAACCCTCCCCATTTATCCGGGCTTGGGACCAGCATGAAGAAATGCACTGGCTTGGGCATCCCCAGTGGCTGGGACTGATTTTTATAGCTATAATGCAATATTTTATATGCTGTACTAATTATTCCTGTCTTAATGGCAACTTCTGTTCTAGATTCTACTAAAAACTCCACCAGTGATGGTCTTTCATTTAGGACTCCCCCCTATTTCTTTCTCTTTTTCTATACTCTGATATCAATCCTTTATGTGGAAGGCAGTCTTTAGCCTGCAGTCGAAATAAGTTCTTGGCATCTTCCCATTCTATTACATTTCCCTTTCTAGTTATTTGCTCCCAGTACCTTGATTCCTTTGCCAGTTTTCTCCAATGTATTCCTTCCCACCTCTTGCCTATTGTCTGTATCCTTAATTGCAGTCACCCCTATTGGCAGAATCTCCTTTCTCCATTCCCATGTGAAGACCTTTTGCTACTTTATGAATATAATATTTTATATGATTATTGTTCTCCTTAAAGGTCTGCATCCAAAATCTCAGTTTCTCCGTGTTACTTGAGCTCTCCCCCTCATTTCATCATCATCTCTTTCCTCTTTGGATTATAGTTTTCTGCTTGTGCTGTATATAGGAGCCTTAACTGTGTTCCTCTGAAATACCCCTTCAACTCCGGTAATCCCAATCAGCCCTGTTCTATTGGAAGAATCAGCTTGTCCCACTTGATTCTTGCCATCTTCCCCTCCCAGATAAAATCCTCCAGCTCTTTATTAATTGCTATCCAGAACTTCTGCTCTGGTTGATAAAATATGTCTGACCAGTGTATAAGACTAACTGGGCTAAAATATTTTCACTGCTTGTATCTTACTATCAGTATCCATATAACAGAGCTTCCATTTTCTCCTTTTTTGTATTATCTTTTGTTTAGTCTCTTCTCACATTTCCTTACCTTCCACACCAGTATCATTTTTAATCCATACTCCTATGTACATCATTTTATCATGTCCCCATATGTATGAATGTTGCCGAAACGATTTGTGTGTGGGAAGATAACTTACCACAATTGCTTTTGTTTTTGCTTCATTAACTTTGTATCCCGAAAAGGTTTGAAATGTGTCTCAATATGTTCCACAACACTGTAATGCCCCTTTTTGGTTTTGTCAGGTATTAAATGTCATTTGCAAATAGAGCGAGCTTTTCTTGACTACCATACCAGTTATATCCTTGAATTTCTACTACCATACCAGTTATATCTTTGAATTTCTGAGTCCCTTATTTTCTTTGCCAATGGTTCTAAATATAATGCAAATAACAAAGGGGAGAGGGGACCACCCCTCTGGTTCCTCTGCTCTAGCAGAGATTATCTCAGATTCTTCATATATCCTCATAGTCATAATTTTACAGGGAATGCAAATGCGTCCATTACACTGCTCATAAAATCCCAACTTACTCTGTCAAATGCTTTCTCTGCATCAAGACCCACCAGCAACAGTGGTATTTTCTTACATTCTGCTTCCATCTGGATCATGTCTGTTCTGTTTATGTTGTCAAATGTTTGCCTCCTCTCCACAAAACCACATTGATCCATATCTATCAATATTGGCATCGGATTTGCCATTCTTTTAGCCATTATAGGCGTAATTACTTTATAATAATGGTTTCATATTGAAATGAGATTGTACAAAACTGGATCTGATGGATTTTTAACCTCTTTAGGTAGTACATCTACTACCACTTTCTTCCAGGATGTTGGTACTCCTCCTCTTCCTACAATACTGTTGAACAAAACTTTCCAGATCTTCATCATTTTTTTCCCTTTTAGCTTCCAACCTTCCACAGGAATACCATGTAATTTTTATCTCATCACTCCTATCCTGTTGGTAATTGAGCCTCCTCTCCCTCTAGCCTTTGCATATTTAATTCTTCCATAAACCTATCCATTTATACATTTTCTTAATTTCCATATTTCTCTGTTTTATCCAGACTTTAAAAGAGTTTCTAAAATATTTCTAATACTTCTACAGGATTCCTAGCTATCTTCCTTGTAATAGGCTCCCTAAGCTTGGTGACAGCCCTTTCTACTTTCTAAGTCATAACACTAAAAGTTTTTGTGCTCTAGAGTTATCAAAAAAAGTTGCTTAACAGCAATCTTTTGAAACTCATGCATATTTTCAAGACAGTCCCTTATTTTCTATTTAGCATTGTGCAGTTGCTCCTCTTCTTTTTCTATGAGAGTCCCCAATTTTGCAATACTTTTGATATTTGTCAGTCCTTCTAAGTTACTCTTTTTACTTCTTAACCGTATCTTATTTTCTTTTACTTCTACTGTATTTTTACTTTGTGTTTTTATTTTAGTTTTTATTGGTGCATGATCTGAAAATCCGCGGTGGTGGTGCTGCGGTAGCGTTGTCGCCACACAGTAAGACGCTGTCCGGTTCGATTCTCAGCTAGAGTGTCTTCTGCGTGGAGACATGCGTGAATGGGCGTACCTTCATTGAAGGTTGTGCGTCAGG
Source organism: Protopterus annectens (assembly GCF_019279795.1). Classification (NCBI taxonomy): domain Eukaryota; kingdom Metazoa; phylum Chordata; order Ceratodontiformes; family Protopteridae; genus Protopterus; species Protopterus annectens. The sequence continues at coordinate 640,241,255 of NC_056744.1, read as the reverse complement.
GCTGGTAATTCGGCACATAAAAAAATCAACTACCAATCATTAGCGGACCGGAGTTCCGCTGTGGCGACCCCTAACCGGAAAAAAGCCGAAAGACACAACAACAACATTGGTGCGTGATCTGAAATAGTTATTGGGTGTGTACTAAGACCTTCAGTTAAATGCATATGTTCCTGTGAAATGTAAATTCTGATTAGCTTAGCCCAGTTTTTGTGTCTTGGTAAATAATATATAAATTTTCTCCGAATTCCTAGTAGTGAATTCACATCTTCCATGCCAAATTCTTGCATAAATTTCAAAAGTCTACTCTCCTGTGTTGTATTTCCCTTCATGGGCCCCCAGATACATCTTCACTGTTACAAATTAAATTTCAGTCCCCACCTATAGGTTTTTGGTGGAATATAAATGCATTCCAGTGTAATCCTCCTCCCTTGCCAGCAGCCCCTTAGTACTACAAATCTACCATTATTGCCTTGTTTTTCCTATTCTATTACTATTTGAGCTCCTCTTGCAATTAATACAAGGACTTCTCTGTTCCTTTGCTCAAGGTATTCTGCAGAATAACCATCCTGAAAACCTTTCTTTATCAAATTCACATGTTCATTTCTTTCCAAGTGTGTCTCCTGTAGCATAGCTGTTTGCACTCTACATTTTTTAATATAGTTCACTACTTTTTCTTCTTTGGATTTGTCTGTAAGGCCATTAATGTTTAAAGCATTATAGAAAGAATCATATTCTTAAGGGATTATTATTCCCACCTTTATGTACAGCAGCTTTTTTTAAGTATCTAGTTCCAGCTTTTGTGTTACATGTATGCACTGCTTGGCAGGTTAATTTCTTATACAGCTGTTTCTTGTCATCTCCATTAAGCTTGTGTCACGTCTTGCAGAACTTTTTGTTTTACTGAAAACCCTCAAATAAAAATTCACACACACACACACACACAATACCTCCTAAAACCTGTTAGCTTAATAACAAAACTTTGTACACTGTCAAATACTGAAGTTTTACCCCCTTAGTGGGAACATATGTTCCAAACTGGCAGCCACAAACAGACTCGAGCTAAACAGAAAGAAAGCTTATCCGTGCTAAGACGCATGGTAGAGCCTGTGATTCAAGTGCTGTCTGGTTCTACCTTATATTTATAGCTCTCCCAGCTGGGAAAACACTTGAATGCTTTCAGAAAACATTTTCTCCAAACCATTTCTCTTTAATCAGCTTGTCTGCTAGTGACATGAGAAACTGGATACAGCACTATTTACCAGAAAAAAGACCTTTTTAATATTCAATATTTTAATTTACTTGCTTTCTGTCAAAACTTGTTCCTTTATTACTTTATATAGCTAAAGGTCTAAACAGTCATTCCTGTATGCAAGAATGAGAAAAAGCACACTGATATTTCTTCTGTTATGCTTTAACCATAACTGAAAAAACATTACTTTATAACATACAGAGAAAATCATGCACCACTGTTTTACTTGCAGTTAACTCTCTTCCTCATCTTCCCCTCTCCTGAGTATTTTTCCGAACATTAATGACATGAAATAGGGCATATGCTTTAGAGTCCTCTACATGTTTAACAAAGGCCAAACAAGTCCATTATTTCCAGATTTTCTTGTTTTGTCAGGTTTTACAAATATAATTATTGCTTTATAATCCCACATTTGTCAATTTCCAAATTACTGATTTTAGTCTCCAAACGTTAATCACATGAAGTAGGGCATATGCTTTTAGAGACCCCTACAAGTTTAACGAAGTCCAAGAAAGACCAGTATTTACAGATTCTTTTTTTTTTCTATTTCTGTTCATTTCCATCTCCCATACCCTCTCTCTGCTTCATCTCCAGTGCACTCTCTAGTCTGTGCTTTTTTCCCCTCCCTCAATCATTTTCCATTGAAACAATGGAAAAGGTTTCACTGGCACAAATCTGTCTTTGGTCTTCATTATATTTATTTATTAAGAACAAAGCAGAACTTCCTTCTGTTTCACAGCTCACTTTTTGTTGGACAAACATTTGTATTTCTTCCTTAGCACGTACTTCAACAAAAGTGTTTTTGTTCCTCCAGGGAAAAAATATTTTGAGGATAGCCAGGTACAGCAGTTTGAATCTCACACCTGCTTCTCGGCATTCCCTATATAATGGAATACATTTATTCCTCTTCTGTCTGGTGTGAACAAGTAGTCATTCTCCACAAGCACTCTGCTGTCTCCCACTGTTAACACTTTGTCCTTCTGCCACAGTTTTGTCAGAATCAACTCATTCATCTGTTAAGATTGCATTTTTACTATTAAAGGTCTAGGTTGTTTTCTCATAGCCAGGTTTGGAGAGTACACACAATGTACCCTTTCAGTTAACAATTCTCGCCAGTCCAGTTGCTTATTTGTACTGTCATAAAATTAATATCATCTGTTCCTTTGAGCTTCTCTGGTACAGCAGAAAATCTCAGGTTTTCCCAATGTGCTCTGTCCTGTATTTCTGTTATTTTTGAAACATCTCTTCTTGAGCAATTTCATATCCAGCCAGCCTTTTCTTCATTACATCCTCTGAGTTTTGTAGTTCTGTCACCTTATCTGAATATCAGTTCAAAGCCTCTTACATTTTTCCAGCTTTTTATTGTTTGTGTTGATATACTCCAGTAGTGTTTCATTTATTTTAACCAGGTCTGTGTGCAGCTGCTTTATACTTTCCTCTAGGTTACTGGAAGTCATGTTTGAAACTTGCACTGCTTCTTTCCTAACGACTGCAGTACTTTTCCCAGTCTGTATTTTTTTCCTCAACTTTTGTAGCTGATTTTCCTCCACATCCTTTATATTTCTTTTTTCCTGGCATCTAGGCAGTGCACTTACTAGTCACTTACTGAAATTTACCCAGAAATGTAGGTCCACTGGCTTTCTCTACCAAGTTTCTTTTTTCAGACTGGGAGAGCCAGAATTAAGCTGTTACTCTATGTGCTGCCACCTTAGAAGGTCCTGTAAACTGTAAGGTTGTCTGTAATGACCAAGGGATCATTCACAGTGTTTGTGCAGGTCACGCAGGCAGTTTCCACTGCTCACACATAAGGCTGACAACAAAGAAGCAAGTGTGTGCAAGTAAGAAACACGTATATCTATCAGATTATACAGTGCTCAGGGCCAGTAACAACAGATGTATAGCACTCAACAGTACTGATTAGATAGTTTGCATGCGTATGTGAAGTGGTTTGGGCAAGTGAATTTTTTTTTCTGTATGTGTGTGACTTCATGAACACAATCAAGCACTGTAGTAGCACTACATACTAGCATGTCATACTGGTGTGAGCTGTGCATGGTAGAGTAGTTAGTTCAGAGTTGTCGCCCCCCAGCCATGAGATCCACCTCTGCCAGGAGTTGTACTACTACTTCCATGGCCCTGGCTAGAAGGCTGGGTACTACCTGAATGTGAGCGATGCCTCCTGGATATGCTCTCATGACAGCTACATCTCGGACTATGATCCCATGGCCTACCATGTCTTGGTGTGGACACCACAGTCACTGAGGGAGCAGTGGATGTAGTGTCACTACAGGAGCGGGATTTTGCATGACCATGTCTGCTAACACCAGAAGATGTAATGGCTCTCTTACCACATAGATGCCCACCATCCCCCAATAGACGTTCCTTCACAAACACTGCCCAATCCAGTGTTTTGTTAATCCTGTCGAAGGAGTTGCCCACACATTTCAGGGAGTCGCTCGCATCAGAATGCATGACATTTTTTTATTTTTTAGTTATTTAACATTTGTTAACAGGGAAAGTCCGACTTGGAACAAAGCCAATCTTCAGCGGAGGCCCAGGGAGAAATGCTCCAGACACATGTCTTTGTAATGTGGGAGGAAGCCGGAGTACCCAGAGGAAACCCAGACGAATGCAGGGAGGACATGCAGACTCCGCACAGAAGGCACCCCAGCCAAGAATTGAACCGGAGAACCTCTTGCTGTGAGGCGACAATGCTACTGCTGCACCACTGCGCCGTCCATGTAATAGTTGCACTGTCTGTTCCGATGCCGTGGTGGAATGTGCCTGTATTTCCACTATGGCTCTGCATGTACATCTCTTGGCACCTAATGGCACACCAGCATCAGGAAAATAATGAATGGCATGCCTCCTCGGAGTACCCCTACCAGGTGTGGCTCTGGATCCTGCAGATGTCTCTACCTTGGATAGGTCCGGAGCCGCTGAGCAGGCACCGGCTTCCGGGGAAGTACTTCTCACTACCGATACTCGACACAGACTGATGACTTCTTTCACATCTACAGTTCTTTCGAAAACTACTGAGTTTCTAAGGCCCAGGGTACGAACCACACCCAAAAAACAGACGACCCAAGCTCAGGCACCTGCTTCCTTGCCTCAGTCCCCAAATGATTAAAGTGGTGGAAGACCTTATAATGCTTATCAGGGGAAGGCAGGCTACCCCCTCCAAAAGAAAAAGAGACTTGTCCCCAGTAGTTTCATCTGAACAGGAGTCCAATGACTCTGATGCATCTGAATATGAAGCTATGCAACCCCTCTCTGCTTATGAAGATTCTGGTGCAGAGAAATCCATCCCTTCAGCCTCTCCACCCGAGGACTTTCCTTTTGTGGAAACCCTACGTACTTTAAGGGAGCATTTCCAATGGGAATGTCAGGAATATCTTCAGTCAAAAAGACGCAAAGAATTCTTAGATCTTCCACAGCACAGACCTCTGGCCATTCCTGCTGTCCTGGATGTTGTGGATGATGTTTTTATGGAATCCATTCTGATTCCTGACACCCTCCCTCCTACTCCCAGGAAACCTGACAGGTACTATAGAGTCCCTAACTCTCACAAATTTCTTTTCAAAAATCCTACTGCTAACCCCGAGGTCATCTCTCAAAGACTTAAAGGAATCAAAGCAACTTCAGCCCCTCAGATAGGGATTCCTGAGCATTAGACAGATGGGGTAAAAAGTATACTCCTCTGCTACTCTTTTATTAGGTCATTAAATTGTCAGTTCCATATGCTGAAATATCCGCAACATACCATGAAACTCCTCAAACAAAAAATATCTTCTTTTCCTGCTTATGCAGAAAATAGTTACAAGAGTTAATACATTTTGCAAGTCAAGTAACTAAACACAGATTACAATGTGGTTTTGATGCCCTAGAAGCATCTTGCAGGGCAGTAGTCACTGGTTCTGTCCTTAGAAGGCATGCTTGGCTTAAGGAACAGCCCTTGCCAAATCATGACAAATCCAAATTATTGGACGCACCCTTGCACAAAGACAACTTATTTGGCACCATTGCTCTTTGCAGACAAAGAAATATTCAAAGTTACCCATACTTAGATGACTGCCAATTCAGGCAGACAGTCAGGAAAAGCTGCTCAAGCACCTGACCTTTGTAAATGACCTACTAATCTCCCTGGGGTATACTATGAACAAAAATAAATCCAAACTCGTACCCACACAAAAAAATTGTATTCCTGGGAGCAAGCCTGGACACAGCATCCCAGATGGCATTCCTTAACCAGAAAAACAAACTTACCTGACAGCCTACTTCTCTCAACTAGCCACCAGGACTGAGTTATCCACAAGGAAAATCCTGCAAGCTCTAGGGTTCATGGCTTCTTGCATTCTATGCATTCCATATGCCAGACTGCATATGAGGAAACTACAATGGTACCTAAAAAGCCTTTGGTGTCAGCACTCTCAAGACCTGGAAATTCTTATATCAATGATACATTGTCTAAGGAAAGAGTTTCTTTGGTGGGGAGCAGCATGCTACTACAACAAGGGACTTCCCTTCTCACAACCCCACACTGCCCAGACCCTCACCAGAGACTCATCAGACTATGCCTGTGGTGCACATGTGGATGGCAGGTGCATTCAGGGCCAATGGAGCCCAAATCAAATACATCTGCACATCAACCACAAAGAGATGTTAGCTGTTCGGCATGCTGTGACAGCTTTCAGACCCCTACTCTCCCCGGGGCCTCTCCTGATCAAAACAGACAACACCACGGTGATGTGGTATATCAACAAGCAGGGAGAGACTCACTCATCCTCTGTGCAGGCTCGCCATGACCCTTTGGCATATGGCCTCAGCCATGCAACTACACCTGTTAGCACAATTTCTGCCAGGCTCTCTAAACTCTCTGGCAGACAACTTAAGCAGAAGTCTGCTAGACCCACACGAGTGGCAGCTAGACCAAAGAACCTTCACCCTTGTAACCCAGAAATGGGGCACCCCGAAGGTCGGCCTCTTTGCCTCCCACTCCAATTATCAGCTCAGCAAATTCTGCACCAGGAAACCTCACAGCTGGCCTGGAAAGTGGATGCTTTACCCTTCCAGTGGGTAAACCTCTCAATTTATGCATTTCCCCCTCTATCACTCATTTTAAGGGTGCTGATCAAAATAAGAAAGGAAAAACCTGTCACCCCTGCCACCATGGCACCTACTTCAGATCCTAGCACTCCTGACCCAGAGGAATGGAGAATTCATGCATCCCCAATTGCAGACCCTCCATCTTGCAGCCTGGCTTATTCCCTGACCTCTCCTCAAGCTGCCACTCTAAGCAAACAAGTTATAGATGTTATACATGAGGCCAGACGCCTGAGCACTAGAAAGTCTTATGCTGACAAGTGGAAAAGGTTTTGCACCTGGATTCAGGCTAAGGGAGCCAGAACAGCACATCCCTCCCTATCTCTCATCCTGGATTACCTGGCAGACCTACTACACAGGGGTCTATCCTTCTCTTCTATTAAAATTCATGCCTCTGCTATCTCTGCTCATTTCAGCACAGAGCCACCTCTTTTCTCACACCTTCTCATCAAACAGTTCCTTAGAGGGGCTAACAACTTGAGGCCACCCAGAAGAGCTCCTACCCCACCTTGGGGGCCTAAATTTTGTGTTGGAAAAGCTCACCCTGCCCCCTTTGAACCTGCAGCTTCAGCACAGTTAAATTTTCTCTCTTGGAAGACTGCCTTGCTTCTGGCCATCACTTCATCTAGAAGAGTATCTGAGCTACAAGCACTTATGGCTGTAGAACCCTTCATCATTTTCCATGCTGACAGGGTCTCCCTCAGGACTAACCCATCCTATATGCCAAAAAGTGGTGTCCAGTGTGGCTCTCAGCCAATCCATTCATTTAGCCACCTTTTTCCCTAACCCACAAACCAAGGGGGAAAGGATTCTGCACTCTCTAGATGTACACAGACAGCTCAGATCCTACCTAGACAGGACTAAATTCTTTAGAAAAACTGATCAATTGCTAGTCAGCTTCACTGCAGGAGAAGAGGGCAAGGCCATATCCAAGCAAACAATTTCCAAATGGATAGCACACTGCATGCATTTCTGTTACAAACAGCACAGGAAACCTTCCCCCAGAGGGTTAGGACACATTCAACCAGAGCGACCTCCACTTCTGCAGCTTTCCTCAGAAGGGTCCCCACCAGGGCATCCTGGAAGCTGCAACATGGACATCTGTTCATACCTTCACCAAGCATTACCACCTGCCTGTCTTCTCCAAATCCAGGGCAGGCTTTGCCACCGCAGTCTTACAGGGCATCCTAGCCAGCCGCCAGTCTTTTTGACTGCCTCCATCCTTTTCTTCAGCTTTGGGAATCAACCCAAATGTGATGACTGCAACAGTGAAACACGAAGAACATAGTACAGTTGTGTACATTTGCCATAAATATAGATGTTCAAGTGTATTCATTGTTGCATCCCTGGTTTCCCTCCCTGCATCCCCCTGGTATTCTCTCTCTCTCCCTACAAAATGAATTTTTGGTATTTACTTTCTACTGGTGGTGGTGTTCCACCATAACCTAGCTTACTATTGGGGGCTCCTGACATTTAGAGCAAGAAAAACTGATGTAATGGCGTTGGCTGCCTGATTTTATACCACTGACAACTTGATGTCAGTCCTGGAATGACAGCAACCAACGCAGAAATACTAAGCCTCTGGTATTCGGCATGACTGCGGGCTACCCTGGCAGGGATAACCCAAATGTGATGACTGCAACAGTGAATGCACTCTAACATCTATATTTATGGTAAGTGAACACAACTGTACTTTTTGCAGTTTGTTTAATGTTGTTTGAATACATAGGTATGTTTGCAGTATCAGTCATTCAGACATTTACTGTCAAATGAGGAAGGACAACTTTCATAACATGTTTCTGTTGCACTTTCAATGTGACTTGATACAGTGTCACATTACCAGTACGTCTAAACACTTTTTCTCCTTGCTATTCTGCGTCTTTGCCTGTGGTGAGTATGGGGAAATACTCTTAAATGATTGTTCTCACTACCCTCAACAGTTTTTTTCCTTTCATCATTTGCATGCCATTTGGCATTACACTCCATTGATTGGCAATGGTCAGTAGCAGTGAATGGCATTTCGTCGTAACTACTGACGGTTTTTATTTGGACTGCCATCAGTAGTGCAATGAAGATTGGCATTGTTGTATTTTCCTCAGCAGTCTGAATGGTAACAAGTAAAGAAATCCCAACTTGTCGCACTTTTGTCTCTGTGGCATAATGTGCAAATATATTGAGCTTAGAGAAACAGTACACATGTGCAGGATTCAAACCTTTTTCCCAGATCATTTTACTGAGGGAGGTCATACTAAATATTCAAAGTCATTTTGGTGTATGATTGTGTTGATGTGGGAATCTCAATTAAGGTCAGTATTGAATAAAAGTCACCAATAAGTCCTTTGAAATTATGTCAGTATTAAGTGTGTGTGTGTACTGTGTGAACAGTGAAAGCATTTGTGCTGTTCCCTGTGCTCTTCTCCGTTCCCATGGCATTAGCTAAAATATTTTGAGACAGACATGATAGTACTTATGTGGCAAGGAGATGTGAAAAGGCTTGAACTTATCTGTGTAATACAGTAGTAGCTCTACTCATTGCTAGATGTACACTGTGATTCATTTCATGTATTTTCAGGTCATTTCCAAAATGTTTGAAAGCTTCTGAAAAGTATTGCTTCTGCATTTGTTTGCTGCTTGACTCTGTGAAATTACCCTTAACAGCTTAAGGAAAATTGTGAACATTTTAATTTAGGCTGGCTTATGAAGCACAGACCAGCCCAGAATCATTGTGCAGCCATCAGCACTCGGATAGTACTCAGTGAAAAATACAGCTGACAGGTAACTGTTTGTTGTACAAGGTGTAAGTGCAGTGAGCTTGGAGAAAAAGAAAAGCTGATGCATGGTTCAAATCTACTTAACTCATAATTTTGCAGAGGATGGTCTGAATACATATTTAGTCACATTTTGTGATATCATTGTGTTGTTTAAAAAGCAACTCATCACTATTGCTAATAGCATGTGAGATTTTGTCTGTCCACTTTCTCGTTATTTGTCATTTAACTGCAAGTCTGATGATGTGTTCTAATGTTGCAGTGACAAGTGAGAAGGATGACTGTGTCACCTGAGTGCACTCCTTGCTCTGGTCATTCCTATATGCGCCTATTTATTGCATTTAATTTGTCAACTTTTTTCTCTCTCCGTCATGCATTTTTTCTAATGCCTTTTCCATTTGCTGTCTGCTCAGCAGCATGCAAAACCAGTTCCCTTCCTAAGGAAAAAAGTGAAAATTTAGTTTAGGCTGCCTTATGTGGAGCTTCCTGGCTTAGAGGATGGATCCCAAATTACAGCCATAGAGACCCGGATTTAAGTGGTGGAATTTAGTGCTGGAGGAGCTGGCCAGAGGCGGATGTGAGTAAGTGGTTCACACTGGCTCATCTATCACAAGGTGATCGCGATGACTTGGTCCCATGTTTGTCCATCACCTCATGGGTGGCTAGGTGATAGCTCAGACATACAGCCAGTAAGCAGATACCCTGCAGCCTTCCTATAAATAAAATCAAATGCTGGTAACAGCTCACCTTTAATGAAAACATGCTTCTAAAACCTTGGCAATAATGTCTTAAATCCTTAAAAGCATTATTTCAGATGTGCTAGAAGTACATTTTTATTAGAGTTGTACCATTTCTAGTATTGTTGTTTTATCTGGGTATTTTAAAAAGTTACATAACATAGCCTTCCTAGAAATGTCTAGCACTGTAATTGGGATGTTGGTGTGGAAACATGCACCAGGAAGTATTTGGTCCGATAGTGCTGAGCTTTTCTTCTTGAAGCTGCTTGCTAGCCGCCAGAGGAGGCCTAGAGGAATAGAATAAACTAAGTAAAATACTAAGGATGCCTCCACACAAAGACCTCTTTGAATTCTCCTGACTCGCCAATAAAATTTTATCTGCTTTTTGTTTTCCCTCCTTCCCATGACCAGAGCCTGGAAAAGGGAAGCAAGCCATGTTTGTAGACCTGAAGCAGATACAGAAGAGGAAATCTAGAGATGCAGGTGATGGTCAAAGCATAGGTGAGGCTAAATAAGTGCACAAACAGTCATATGTAGACCAAATAGTAAGCTTGTCAGTAGCTACAGAGGACATATCTGAAGGCTTGGGGTATCTTGTCTTCATGTATTTTTATCACAAACCACAGAATTCATGTAACAGTTGATACCACAATTAATTTAATTTGCAATAAAAAACATGTGTAATGGGTCAAACATAAAACATTTCAGATGCCCTACACTCGGGCCTCCACTACCATCTTCTTTCTTGACGGTGAGTCCTTTAGGATTTTCTTGGAGACTCACCTTAACATTTTAAAATCAAAGATACTTTGTCACTCAAGAAAGACTTGGATTGTATCAGTCTGAATGAAAGGAGAGTATTTTTTCTCCATTTAAAAGCATTTCAGGTAAATCCACATACAGGAATGCTTCACCTAAGTGCTAGCTTTGTGTCAGTACGATATTACTTGAATGAACATGGAGAAGATATTTTCACATGAGCAAATGGGTATTAACATTTGGGAATGAACTTTCATTCACAGGCTAAATCAAAAGGTAACTCATTTTCAAGACAACATTCTTTGGCAGACTCCCTAAACGGGCATGTCTTTGCAGATGAGTGGTAAATGAGCAATACGCAATGGCTTCATGATGTAGAAGAATGAAATTTTCAATGTGACCCAGATATCCCAAGTTCCATTAGTGGCTTGGGTGCTGGAAGAAGGTAGGTGTGAGCAGCTGATTCCAACTCTCATATCCTGGGAGAAAAGTAGCTATTCAACCTGCTGGAGTACTGGTGTATGTTGGAGAAGAGCAATGCAGAAAAAGGTGCGCAGCATGAGTTCATAGGCCAGAGTATGTGCTCTTAACTCTGCTGCTTTGCATTTGTGCAGTAGCCTTCTTGGGGCATGTACAAGAAAGTGCACTCTCAAAGAGGAAGGAGTTGCAAGCCCTTGCATCTAAGAGTACATTCATTAGCCACCAGGGGAGGGCTTTAGGCTAAGAAAAACCATAGTTTCTGCTTAAATGATACTGCCTATGACCGGCTCTCACCTGACACAAAAAAATAACATCTTGAAAGAGGACCCAGCTAGCAGAGTTGTTTGCCAGGAAAGAAGGTGCTAATACTCAGAAATATTGTTCTCTTCTGTAACATTCTCACTTCTCATGGAAAGGTATTGTCCACTTTACATGAACTCGGCACCTACATTTTGCCCTTTCTCCATTTTCTTTGACCCTAAAGATAGTGCTTAAACCCAGAAGAGGCAATGGAAACCTGATAATTTTAGCACCAAAATGGTCCAGGCTGCATTGGTCCACATTACTGCTTTAGTTAATGTGTAATATTGGAGGACACTGTTATCTTAGTAGCAGGGAGTCAGTCTTTAATCCCAGCCTCAACTCTGTCAAAATTGTATATGAAAGATTTACTTAATTCCTGGTAAAACATAAACTTTTTTTGGCAGTAATTCATATTTTGAGGGAAGCTAAAAAGCCTTTGACTTGAAAATGTTAGTGTAGAAGTACAAAATATTATCTGTCCTTTGTAGCTCCTAGGCTGCATAAAAAAAGGTTAACCCTGAGGATTAAGGCTATGAGTTGTTAATGAGCTGCTTCCTGTAGTCGAGGGTTTTAATCCCCTCCGTCTGTAAACACCTGCTGTGTGACTCTGAGCAAGTCACTTAACCAAACATTGCCAGTGCTCGTTGGTGGAATCTGAAGAAGGTCAATGCGAATCAGATATGTAATCTTGATCCACTACCATCTCCAGAGTGCTAGATTATTTACACCACTTATATATTCATTTGTGAAAGTATACCTATATGCAGTAATTGCTTCTGTAAACACTTTTCCCCTTCAAACTCCTATAGATGAGTGATTTATCTGTGTGATACTGTACTGTAAATAATGGTAAAAAAAATGTACATCGAAACCCTATTAGAGGGCGAGTGTTCAACAGGGTATTAATGATCAGATATCCCCAAGTACAAAACAAATCCACCATTTCATGGCAGCATATTAAGCTGATGTGCAACACAGACTGAAAAAACAATAGCCACCATTGCTTTACTGTCTCTAAATGTGACTGCTAAGCGGCTGTAGTGCCTGTCCTCAGTTCACAGTACCCGTCAGTGGTCCATTATTTCCCTGATGACACCCACAATGTCAGGCATTTATTGCTTGCTTAAGGTTGTACTCTTTACCCTCTCATTTTCCTGGAAATTGAACATTTATGTTAAAAAAAAATAACTTGATTGTTAATTCAGGTAGAGTCCCGGATATCACTAGCCATCTTATTGGCTGCCGCCACAGTGAATCTGTAATCTCATCAGGTATATGTACAGACTGAGTATACCTATTTGCTGAGTATGTATAAATGAATGTGTACTGCAGCATATATAGTTAGCTGTTCTGTTATATAGCAGCTGTTTCCTACAATGTATAAGAGTTTCTAGACCTATTGTAGCAGTTTTTGTGTGTATAGGGTAAGTGATCAGAAGGATGGTTTGTATGCATGTTGATTACTCGATTCTGTGTTTGGAAAAGCACTTGCTCTAAAGTATAAACTCAGATTTGATTATATTATTTTTGTGTGTTGCAGGGGGGGCTCCCCCAACATTGCACATGTGGTATTCTTTTTAGTTCACTGCTAAAATAGTACTCTTAGGATTCCTGCAGGTAGGAATTTCCAAGGCCATCACCTTCTCCCCTTTTGACTCAGTGGACTGTCTCCCCTTCTAGCGTGAGGATGTTAGTGGTGTAAAGGTTATTTGAATGGCACCATCTTCAGTTTTTTTCCTTGCCACAGTTAAGTGAATACATCGTTTACTACTATTGCATCCTTGCCACAGTTAAGTGAATACATCGTTTACTACTATTGCATCATCAGTCTGTTGGATTGACCTGAAGCCAAAGTCTCCGATAAATACCCCATTGGGGAGTTCTCTTATCTAATCTTTAGAGCTTGCTGTACCTGTCAGAGCAAAAAGTCAGTAACTGTCTTAGTGTGGAAAACAAATTCCATACATAGATTGTCATACTTTTGTCTTTTTTTTGTTTTTTGCCTGGTCCAGAGCATGACATGCCAAGCTGCCCCTAGTGTGCATATTCTAACCCTGATTATCAAGGGTAAGTCTCTGTCATTAGAAAAGTATTTGCAACATTTGCAGCACAAGTCATGTGGTTGGCCTAGGCATGTTATGACTTCTGCCAGTCCCACTTCAGACTCCCAAACAAAAAGAAGCACATTACGGAAGAGAGTACTCTGAAAAATATTGACATGATCTTGATGTCCAACAGTCCCCTGGCTCAAAGTCACTGATACCAGTGAGGTGCATAACAGTAGTAGTTTGTCCATGGTCTCAGGCAAGTCTTTGCAGGCCCGTCACAGCATCAGCCAAGTCACCCCCTTACGAGACTAGCCTTGGCATGGCTCTGCTTTGCAGAACCCAGCCTCCAAGACATGAGTGTTGGTGAGTTGAGGGTGAGGGTGTCATTCCTTGGATATTTGTCATATGAGCGGTTGAAAGAGACTGGATTCAGGTCTTGAGCACCGACGTGTGACATGAATCCTTCAAATCTGACTACACCCAGAAAATGAGACGCAAGCCATCAAAACTGCAGTGGTCATAGATCAGTTTACCCAAGCCACAGCTGTGTGGCTGTCAAGACCAGTACTTTGAGGTCACTTCCCAGGACCTTTATAGACTTGACACAGAATTTTGTGTCTTTCAAGAAATCCAGACAGTCAGTCCCTGAAAAACACCATGCTCTAGGAATCCCCACTGGTAAGAGAAAGAGTCCTCTTCACAAGGTTTTGTATTCTGAGGCAAAGGAACTAGCTTATGAGTAGATCAGTTCTCCCTTGGCTCTTCCTGACTTATGATTCAGAAGACCTTTTTCCTCGACATTGTTATCTGCGGACTGTCATATGAAGGTACTGTTCATAGAATGAAGGAATCCTCCAGTTGGAAACCTAAGGAGTTCTTCCAGGCCTTGATCAGGTACAAAAACTTATGGGTCTGCCTGGCCATCCATCTTGTTCCTGTGGTCCTGGATGATGTTTTCCATGGAACATCTTGCAGCCATATTTCCAACCTCTTGTCCTGAGAAGCCAGACTGCTCCTACAGGGTCAGAGTCCCACAGACACCTATATAAGAACCCTATGGCAGCTCCTGCAGTGGTGTCTCTGGATTCAAGCAAGAGATCTGGTATGGCTGCATCCAGGCATCCTATACCAAGTAACAAGGAGAATAGGATCTTTGACTGGTTTGGTAAGAAAACATGCACCTCATCTACCCTGGTAAGTCGTGCTGTCACTTGCGAGTTTTACATACTTAAATACCATTAGTATATCTGTGAGAGGTTGATAGACAAGGTGGGATCCAGGATAAGAACATTGAAAAGTAGGTGCTGGAGTTTGTGCAGCCTTAGTTCTCAGGTTGCCAGGCACTTCATGTAGTGTGGCTGTGAATGTGCATATGCGTCATGCATGGCCACTTCTGTGGAGTCTTGTAGTCTGTGAAGTCTTATAGTCAGAAGACATGCCTGGCTTGAGGGACCAGCCCCTTCCAGAGAATGATAAGGTGGAACTCTTTGTTGCCTCATTGGATAAGGAGCTCCTGTTTGGACACTTTGCTTAAAAAAGAAGTGTTTAAAAACCTGGAGGGGAAGGGGGAACTATGCAGTCTTTTAAAGACCTGTTTCAGTCCTCACCACCCAGACACATCAGAAACTGTCCAAGTAAACAATATCCTTTTCCTACAAAACAGACTTAAGAAAAACCACAAAAAATAAATAAATAAATAAATACAGTTCCATGAACAGTGGCAAAATGACTCCTGAGGTAGACCTTGAGGGGTCTGAGGCCCAGGCCTCCTGAAAGGAACCAGTTGTAACTCTTCAAAGCACTCTTCTAGGAAATATCACTCACACCCACCGTACCTTCCAGAGAAATAGGAGATTATTATTTGTAAACCAGTGGGAGAGCAAATCACTTAAGACAGGCAAGTCTTACAAGTAGCAAGATTAGGCTACAACCTGCACTTTTTAACAACACCCAAGGTTGTAGGTATTGCATGAGTCCCAAAGCAGCTAAGGCACCTCACCTCATGCATCTGCAGATGGACACTCTCCTAGCATAGGGGTCTATAAAATTAAGAGAAACAGAGGACCAATATTTTACTCAGACATTTCATAGTCCCAAGACAAAAAGGATCTTGAAGATCCATTATTGACCTGTCAAAAGTAAATACATTCCTTTTAGTACCAAAGTTCAAAATGCTAACGTTACAAAAACTGCTCCTATGGATTTTCCCAAGAGCCCTAATAGTGACCCAGAATCTGTTCTGAAGGATGCTTACCTGCATATCTCCATAGATCAAGGAGATGGACAGTTCCTACAGTTTCTGGCAGGAAATCCTTATTGCCACTTCACTGCCTTGCCCTTTAGCTTGTCTAGTGCTCCCAGGGTCATTACAAAATGCTTGGATATGTTGATTGCCTTTTTGGAGAACAAAGGGTGTACACGTCTACCATTACCTAGAATATTGCCTAGTCTTCCTGGGGATCCAGATGCCTAGTCTGCGTGCTTTTTGAGGACCCAGAGAACAATTCAAATGACCATGGACTGCTTTCAGAGGGTAGAGGTATAAGTAAACCATCAGAAATCCAATCTAATTCCAGCCACAGGAGTTACCTTCCCGAGAGATGTACTGCACTCAGAAGAACAGAGGGCCTTTCTTCCTTCAGACAAAATCCAAATTAAATATTTTTGCAAAACTTGTCCAAAACCCTTCCCAGTTTGTCAGAAGGGTTAGTCTGACAGCTGAAAGATGTTTGGTATAAGCTGACTTTGGCAAGGAAGTTATTGCAGGATCTGCCCTGAGATTAGAAAAATATACTTTTGAAACAGGGACACTGATGTCAGTTTCTGAAAGTGCAGGCTGTTATAAAGGCATTAAAGTGTAGCAAAACAGGAAAAACAGGTGCAGGTTCAGGAAAATCTACCTGTAATAAACCATAATGTCTTTGTTGAGCTTCAGACATAACTTTTTGATGCAATTGAAAAAAAGACTGGTCTTGGAAATGGTATTAGAAAAAGACAAATCTTCTGGAGTGTAATTGAGAAAGGCTGACTTCAAATTCAGAATCCTCTCCCCCAGAAGTTAGAGAGTATGAGAAACGGTCAAAATCCTGTCATCAAGACTGGAAATCAAAGTCAAATGGGGAAGAAATTATTTCTGAGGAGGAAAATCATCACCCAAAGATGAAATGCTCAAAACAATCATTAGACTAGACCCATTCAGTTATGTGGCTGTCTAGATTTTTGCTTGTTTTTTTTTTTTTTGAGATTCCCCAAAAAGAGTACCTCAACTGATGGTCCCTAACCAGGAAAGAAGCTCCACAGTGCAGTATAGTGAAGGGGATTCCCTGGTGCTTTCCCAAAGACCTCAAGAATAGTTCTCCCTTTCCTAGCAAAGGCATCTGTATACCTGCAGTGGAGATGCCTGCCTCTATTCCTTAGTGACATCTTGAGGAGTGCACACAAGCGATCTGGAGGAAAAGATGAACAGTTTGAGGAGCAACTAATGGCTGCAGTAAAGTCACAGTGGCTGAGACGAGGCGGAAGCTGGATTAAAGACCAGGTTTCAGGAATACATTTTCTTCTTGTGGCATGGGGAAGGTTTGATGGCCCTGAGTGGGACCCTGCTGTGCGTCCTAAACATAAAATAAGTCTGACTGGTAGATTGTGGAGCCAGTAAGAGTTTGTGATACCTCTTGAGTAAAAAAAAGGTTATTACTAAAGTTGAATGTTTTGGTGACAAGCAACAAACACACTTACTTAACTAAACCCTCACAACAAAAGTAATGCATGAGCAGTACATTTTTCCTCACAAAAATGAACAAAGCATTATGGAATCCCTACAGGGTATCCTGACCTTCTTGTAGCCAAAATGATAAGCAGTTAGCAGAGCTGAGAATGGTCAATCATAATTTAATCTAAGAAAAATAAACATTTTGTGATAAAAATTTACTGAAGATCTCTTTCTTTATAAAATATAAGCCCAATACACAAAAACCTGAAGTAAAATATTATTTCTAAAGGAGAAGTACAATTTTATGCAGGACTTCCCTCAAAGAACTAAGCAAACGGTATGTTCTGAGACACAAAATGCAGTAACTAGTAGTCAAAAGGCAGAAGTGCCCTAAAATTATTGTACATAATAAGTTACTTTTAAAACAAAAATAGTCTGCCCCGCTTTAATGAGGCAGTAGCTGGACAGCGATAATTTTAAAGCCTTCCGAGGAGCTCTTTCTTCTGCAGCAAGAAAGTTCTGAACATTTGTTTCCCTAGACACTGCTTTTGTTTTGCAGAGCAGGGGCTAGGGTGTGTAAAGGGGGCTGTCCAGCTAGTCCAATCCTTGGTAGGATGTGCCTGTTATGTGAAGTTTACTTACACAGTTGTACTTTCCTCTCCAAGTACTGCAGTAAGATTGCCAGTCTCAACAAAATCTCAGCCAGTGTAAATTTTCAGGCTGTAAGGGTACATGATATCCTGCATTTTAATGGACCCCCCTGGGCAGGCTGCGCATGAAAAACTCAACTAGTACTCTTTACAAACAAGTGTTCTTTTGCTTTCTTGCATAAGGAAAGAACTTGTGTAGTGAACAGAGGGTACAGCTAAACAAGAAAGCGTCCTTTGGAATACAAACTAGATCCCATTCCCAGGTGCAATCAAAGATGTTCATTTGAAAGAAGCAATGTGTCATTGGCATGTAAACATAAAATAAATGATGGCAGTGATGATATATAGACAGGAAGGGGGATGGGGGAGCACACTGTTAGATACTCTGTAAGCTAGCAGTGCTGGTGTTGAAAATGGCCCTGGAATCGGAGTTGACCCCGGTGATCCAATACACTCCTGGACAAGACAGGACAATATCCTGGCAGACACACTAAACAGATGAACATTGGACCCCAAAAAAATGAATGTTAAAAAGGGATGTCTTTTTGGATGTTCCACAAGTCAAGTACCAACATAGACCTTTTTGCTTCTCCAGAAAGCAAACCGGTCAGGAAGTCCTGCACCAGAATCCCAGAGAAAAGGCTCTGGGTGACGGATGCCGCCTTCTTTCCATGGACAGGTCTGTTTCAGTATGCTTTTCCTTTCTTCTCTTCCGCAGAGTACTGCAGGAAATGATGGTCGAGAGAAATTGGTCTCTCTAATCATTGGCAAATGGGTTTGATTAATGAGGTAGCATTACTGGTTCATTAGTTAATACAATCTGTTAGCTGCTTTCTTTCTTTCCAGAATAGTTTTAGTCTGGAAGTGAGGGAGTTTTGTCTTTGTTTTAAGTGTAGAGCTTTGACACGTTTGGTTTCAGTTCTAGAAATTTTTAATGGAAGTTTTGCTGCAAAGGGTTTTTTTTCCAGCTGTTACACATCTTGTTTGTTACTTTAAGTTTGCTTTGAATATATGAGCTTCTTTGTGTAGCTGAGTGAAGTATATTACAAGTGTTAAAGCTGTTACATGAACAGCGACGCACCTTGCTTCTATCTGCTGTCTTTGAGGCAGCACTAATTGTGTTACAGCTTTCAACTTAAACTACACATTGTGCTTTTACAGTTCTTTTCTTTGTTTCCCCCTTATTTGTCATGTAGTGTGCCAGAGCAACTAAAGTGCCAAGCTGTAAAAAGAACTGTGAAGTAATACAAACTATTTTACAGCTGTAAAACTGTTGCTGGTCATAGAGCTTCACTTGATGTATGATTGCGCCTAGCTGATCATAACCAGTAGATGTTCATCATAGGATCACTGCTGCAGTAGACTAACCTGCATGGGACGTTCTGCCAAGGACTGGACCAGATGGCCAGTTTCCAAAGCTTTAGGGCACCTTCTAGACACCCTTGCCACTTCACAGCTCAAGGAGAATAAGATAAAATACTGGCTAGGGTTCCAAAATGCTGCAATGTTTTTGCCACCAAAGAGTTTGCTGCCCTGGGGACTTCAGGTGATCAATAGTCAGCTAACACTTATCAGTGCAGGGCAAAAAAGTTCCCTATTGGGGATTACCTTCCATTTCATCATTTTTTTTTTTTTTTTTGAGAAAAATGTTTCTTTTTTATCAATGTAGATTACAAACTTAAGCTGGTATCTTTAAGTGGCTGTCATTAAACTTTGTTTTTTTTTTTTTTTGTTTTTTTTTGCTGATAGTTCTGTGAAGGAAACGCCATGCAAATAACTACTTTTTATGAGAAAACATTTCACTTCTCTGCCTAGTGTAGGGTTAGGGGAAATAACTAGTAGTTTTGAGGGTTGCCATAAAAATTTACCTCAAAACCTATTTATATTGTTGTGTTTCACTAACTCTCATAAGTTTCGCTAATAGCTCATCAGTCAACATTTTATGCAGACAGATGATTCCAGGTCCCACGGGGAATCACTTCTAATTTGAAAATTTTTATGAGGAATGATGTTTTCTTTTTTTTTTTTTTTTTTTTTTTTGTTAAAAAGTGTTAGTAGGAGATGGGCCTTGTGTGTTTGGTGGTTGTCCCTAAAAATTTTACCTCAAAACAACTTGTTTGGCAGGGGATAAGACCAACTCTTCCACATTCTGTTATCTGCTTGTCAGACGCTTTTTGCTGTTAACAGCTAGTCCTGGTTCTTTTAACACTTTTTTCCAGAAAAACAAAAAATTATATTTAGCATGATTGATAGGGGCTTGGGCACTGTGTTTGGTCATCACTAAGAGTTTATCTCTAAACTTAAATTTTCTGTCAGGAAGTTAAGACTGACTGACTCAAACTCCATTATCTGCTTCTCAGGCATCTTTTGTAGTCGACAGGTTGTCATGGTTTCTTGTGGCGATTCCCTGTAAATTATCCTTTGTAGAAAAGTGTAATGTTTCTATCAAAACTGGTAGCTAGGGGCTGTGGCCATTGTGTTTCTTGGGTGTTACTAAGATATTTTACGTCCGAGATGAATTGTCAGCTGTTCCTTCTAAGTGCAAAAAATAAAGACTCTGCTACCCACTTGCTAGGCACCATTTGCAGTTAGTACATTGACCTATATCCCAGTAATTTGATTATCCCTCCCTAAGCAACAAAAAGAGAAAAATTTGTCTGTGAGCTTTGGACTCGAGTCTGCCTTCTGTTTGCCTCAGCCACTGACTTCACTGTGGCCATCTGTTGTTCCTCTGGCTACTCATCATTTCTCTCTGTTCCATCTGGTGTGCTCTTTGGGAAGCTGCTATGGACTGGAGGCAGGCACATCCTTTGTGGATTTTTCAGATACTCTGCCCAGGTAGGTAGGACCATTCTTGCCAGTCTTCTGATTACTTTGTGTATTCTCAAAAATTGCATCTGTAGGGCCGTTGTTGCTTTTGTTAAATTTGCTTTGTATGTTGAAAGGAGGTTTTTGCTGGGTTATACTTCTTAATGTATAGCTTCTCTACACATACCAGCTAGGGTATTGGGTCAGTAGAGTTGCATTCTCAGTCCTCATATGTTTGCTAGGTTTTATTTTCCTTTGTTTCATCATCTTAATAATAGTTTGTTCTTGATCTGTTGTAGTTCTAAGAGCTTTGCATGTTCTGAATGTCTGTCTACTTAGTTATGTATGAATAGTGCACCATCTACTGGCATTTTGTGTTTATAACTTGAAAATGTATTGTCTTACTGGAAATGTTGCTATTTCAGTGCAGTAATGTGTTTCTGAATTTCATCACTGCAGTTCATATTTCTTGGAGGGCTGCAGTGTGTTATATTAGGATATCTTCCATTGTTTTAATAGCAGATAGATTTGGATTTCATTTGTTTCTGCTAGGAATCAACAATGTTTCTCTCAGGCCCTAGTTCTTAATACTAATTTCAGTGTTTCACTTTGTGTTTTAGGTTCATAGGCAAGTCCTATGCTAGCTGCCCTTGTGGACCATTTTAAGCCTAGCCAGTTTCCCTTTAGTGCTGTAAGTAACCAGTCCCTTTTGTTGTTAGACTGGCCTTACCTATCCCATGGTTGATTAATTATATATTAACCATAATGAGATTAACTGGGATCCTATCATAGATAATCTGAGGGGCGCATGCATGGAATAAACCATTTAGGAACTATCTCTGTCCATTAGTAATATGGGAGCATTCCTGAGGTAAATTTTCTGTTTCCCATCCATAGATCCAAGTTGTGCTTGAATATGGACAGGAATGAGTTTGATTTACATGGATGGAGAGTCCGTTCCACAGCAGCGGGATACTGTTTGAGATATACCTGTCCATTCAAACAATTCTGTTGATGTTTTAGAAGAGATTTAGATCCCTAGGTTGAGTATTTATGATGCCATTTGACTTGCTGATATGTAACAAATCCATCAGTATTGGGTTGGAGGATGCCTTGTATGTCAGACACAGGTCACTCGATAATCTATAGGATACTGAGTACAGTGTCAGGGCTTTGAGTTGGTCAGAGTAGAAAATATTGTTTAGGCCTTGTATTCTTTTAGTAAGGTATCTTTGTGGCCATTCCAGTTGTTGCATGTGTCTAGATGGATACATGCCAAAGGAGGCATTATTCTCAATGAAGTCGTTCAATGAACTAGTTCAAAATGATGTGAAGATTACTGATCCTACAGACATTGCCAACATACTGGCTGACAGGTTCAGTGCAAACTTCTCCCCGCCCCAAAAGGAGAGATATCTATACCAAGCGATTGCAGCCCCCCAAACATCTCCAACGCCCAAGTGAGAACTGCTCTCTCCAAAGCAAAAAACACAGCATCCATGGGACCTGATGGTGTCCCCGGCTGTGTGCTCCACGAACTCAACGAGGAATTAAACCCACAGCTAGGACAGCTGTTTAATCATAGTCTTACCTCTGGATACGTACCCAGGGAGTGGCGCACTGCAGCTGTGGTCCCACTTCACAAAGGCGGTGCCTCCACCGACCCTGGAAATTACCAGCCCATTAGCTTGACAAGCCTTATCTGCAAAGCCATGGAGAGGATCATAATGGACCTCATAAATAAAGACATAGGGAATTTGCAGACTTTGGATCCATCCCAGTTTGGCTTTGTCAAAGGCAGATCATGCCTTCTAAACTTGGTTGACTTTTTCGAAACAGTCACCAAAGCCATTGATGAGGGAAAGGCAGTCCATACAGCCTACCTTGATCTGGCGAAGGCCTTCGATACAATACCCCACTCGGATATCATTGAAAAACTCATCAGCTTAAATGTTAACCCATACATCACAAGATGGGTTGCAAACTGGCTGAGTGACAGAACCTACAGAGTCAGAGTTGCTGGCGCCATGTCAGACACAAAGCCTGTCACAAGTGGTGTACCACAGGGCTCAGTCCTGGGCCCACTCTTGTTTGGCATCTACTTTTCCGAAGTAAAAGCAAACACAGGAGGGTTATGGCTGACAAAGTTTGCAGATGACTGCAAACTGGGTGCCATAGTAGAAAACACATCTGACACAGATATCCTTCAGAAGGGTCTCACAGAAACGGATAACTGGTGCCAGAGCCATGGCCTAAAGTTAAATGCCAAAAAATGCATAGTCATATCCTTCGGGAAAAACAAGGTTACCCCTAGCTACCAAATAGGTGGCAATCCACTGAGCACAGAAGAAGTTATCAGGGACCTGGGGACCCAGGTTGATAGTAGTCTGTCATTCAACACCCATGTAGCTAAAGTAGTTAGGAAGACCTTCTACATTGCCCACCTTATCATGAAGGGATTCTCATCTAGATCAAGGGAGGTCATAGTCTCCCTATACTCATCACTCATCAGACCAATGATTGAGTACAATGCCCCATTCGGAATGTATCTGACCCGACACTTGCAGCAGCTGGAGAGGCCACAAAGTTCCTCACCAAAAGGATAAAGGGTCTCAAACATCTGTCCTATGCTGCCCGACTGAAAGAACTCCAGCTCTATTCAGTCGCACCGCTTGCTCAGAGGTGACCTTTGCCTAACATACAAGGCCATGTCAAACCCAGATTTGATGAATATGCTTCACCTCAAAAATCTAGATCCGTCAGAGCCACAAGGGTGGGAGACTTAAACCTCGACACGGCTATTAATAGGACGTGCTGGAGGGATAGATTCATCACCCAAAGACTCCCTATGCTGTGAAATAAAATCCCGGTATATGTGAGGCAGAGCACCTCGCTGGCCTTGTTCAAGAGAAATCTTGACCAATGGATGGGAGATCGCAGATATACCCCAGGGATTACCTCAGTGTCACTGCTCAACAGAGGCACAGCAAAATAATGGGTATAGTTCCCCATACTAAAGGGGTGGCGTAAGCCACAAAACTATGGGCTAGGCTTGTAAATGCCCTCGGGCAGATAGCCTAGTATGAACCTATGAACCTATGAACCTATGATTGGCCTAATGAGGGCTAAGTAAAGGGGGCAATCTAGAAGGACTTTCTTAGAACAGTGGACACCTGCTGAATTGAAGGGTAGTTTACTGTCCACATAAGCTCCCAAATCCATAGGTTCATAGGTAGGTACTAGGCTATCGGCCCAAGGGCCTACATAAGCCTAGCCAACAAGGTGTCCCTGGCTTACGCTCCCCAAGAAAGTTATTTTCCTGTGCCACTGTCGAGCAGAGACACAGAAGTGATCCCCGGGGTATATTTCCTATTTCCCATCCACTCATCAAGATTTTTCTTGGAGTGCTAATGAAGAACTTTGCTTGACATAGATGGATAGTCTGTTCCAGAGTATGGGAAGTCTCTGGGACAGGAATCTATCCCTCCAGCATGTCATGTTTATTGTGGTGACAAGGTTTACTAGAGCTTGTAGCTCGGAGGGATTGGGATTTCATTTGGTGTAGCATGTCCAACAGCTCTGGGTTTGACATAGCTTTATATGTTAGACAGAGATCACCTCGGAGTAGGTGATATGCTACGGAGTAAAGCTGGAGTTTTTTGAGACTGTCAGTGTAGGGCATTTGTTTGAGGCCAGTAATCCTCTTTGTGAAGTACTTCTGTGGCCTTTCCAGCTGCTGCAGATGTCTTGTGAGGTACATTCTAAAAGGGGCGTTGTACTCTATAATGGGTCTAATGAGTGTAGAGTAGAGGGGAGCAATGTCCTCTTTTTTCCTGGATGAGAACCCTTTTATGATGAGGTGTGCCATGTAGAAGGACTTCCTGACTACTGTGGCAATGTGACTATCAAAGGAGAGACTAGTCCAATTGGGTCCCAAGGTCTCTTATCACACATTCGGTGTTAAGTAGATTGTTGCCTATGTGGGGTAGTTCATGGTTAAGTAGATTGCTGCCTGTGTGGTAGTTCATGTGGTAGTTCAGAACTAATAGGTCAACTGTTTGGGGTGTATTGTCAGTGTAGTAGTTCCCCATGGTAGATTACTTCTCAAACGATACAATCATGCATTTTTTTCACATTTAGTTTCAGTCCATGATTTCTGTACCAGTTGTTTATTTAGGGAAAAACTTCCTGCAGAATGGCTAAGTCATTTGGGGAGTCATTGACCACTCTTATCTTGCAGTTATCTGCAGATTTTGTTAGCCAGGCCCTTTGGTATTGGCTTTTACTTCAGAGAAGTAGATACCAAACAGGAGAGGTCTCCGCACAGAACCTTAGGGGACTCAGTTGATGCCTGGTCTCTCTTTGGTGGTAACTTTCCCTATTTTGATTTCCTGCATCCTATCTGTGAGGCAGTTGGCAATCCATTGGGTGGCATAGGGGTTTATACCTAGTTTAATTAGCTTTTCTACTGTGTCTAAGTGGGGAGTTGTGTCAGAAGCTTTGGCCAGGTCGAGGTATGCGGTGTGTACCATTCTGCCTTTTTCTTTTACTTAATGATCCTTTCAAAAAAGTCCACCATGCTAAATAAGCATGACCTTCATTTGGTGAATCCATACTGAACCGGGTCCAGTGTTTGGAGGTTCTCTGTGTCCTTATTGATTAGTTCCATGATAAATCTTTCCATGGCTTTACAAATGAAGCTGGCTAGACTTGAGGGTCTGTAATTTTTTGGGTCTTTGGAATGGATCTCCCTTATGCAGGGGAATGACCTTAGCTGTTCTACATTCACTTGGTACAAAACTGTATGGAGGCTGAGTTTGGACAGTGTTAGGGTTTTGGCTAAATCATGCTATTTAAGATGCATCCAAGAACGTTGTCAGGATCCAGCAATACAGGACTTTTAGCACTTTTTGTGAGATAGCAGGAGGTGAACCAGTTTCAGGTATATATTGAGTAAAAAACAGGAAGGAAGAGAAGGATAAAGTTAGAGTTAAATGTATCGACCAGTAGGTTCACTGTATCTGCAGCCTCAGTGTAAGTAACGTCATTCACAATCAGCTCAGTGCATTGCTGCATTGTGCTTTAGAGGTTATGAACATAATTAAAAAAAAAAAAAAAAAAAGCCTTGCAATGGTCTTTGTCTTGGGTAGCTACTTTAGCAGAAAACTTGGCTTTAGTGGATTTTGTTAAGCTCTTGAGTTTATTTCAGTGATAAGGCTCTATAATTCTGGGAATTGCTCCTCTTACTTTTGGTAACATTCTCTTACCTTTGTTGCAAAGCATTTTGATATTATGGTTCCACCATGTAGGTTTGTTTCTGAGGTTTGCCCTTCACTTGCTCCTACAGGATGCAACTACATCTTAGCAGTTGTTTACACGCCGGTTTAGTGTGGTGGTGTACAGTTCTGTGCTTTCAGTGGAGTTGACTGGATTTGGTGGGGATTTAAATCTTACCAAATTATCACTTAGGAGTAGATGGTGTTTCTTACAGAAATTTCTGAAGGTACCTTTGGTGGAAGAATCTATAGTTTCAGTTTTGTTTTGAAAGGAGACAGCTTTATGGTCAGACCTAACAAATGATGAAGATAACTCAAGGGATGGTGCAAGATGCTCCCGTATTAAGACCAGATCCAAGATGTTATTCCCCCTAATGGGTACTAATTGTTCCAGGGCACTTATATTGACAAAGTCCTGGAATCTCTATGCTTGTGCACTAGTTGTTGCTGTGTAGTTTTCCAAGTCTATAGTTGGATAGTTTAGACCACTTAGAAAAATGATGTTGGGTTTAATACTGAGTGATCACAGTTCCTATCGATAGGCATTGTGGCTTTTATGGGTCCTAGAAGGAGTTCTGATAGCTAGCTAATATATGGTATAGGACTGTTCTGATGAATATTTGGACATGAAGAAGCTCTAGTGCATCATATACTGCTTTGGAAGCCTTGATGCAAGCCTCTTCTGGATAAAGACTAAGACACCAGTTTTCCCCTCCTGCACAATAACTGGACTAAATGTGTGTAAGCCATTATAGCACTGCACAGCCAAAGTGCTCTCTGTTGTTTTAAACCATGTCCAAGTCACTAAACAGATGTTGGCATCCTGCACGATGAGAAGAGCTTGTAGAAGGTGGAGTTTATTGTTTAATCAGTAACACGTTCATATTTTCCTTTGCTTGTTTCATTATGTCTGTAAGTTTATTAGGCTGCTATTGACTAAAAAAGGTACTATGGGGTGGACAATGTCTTTGCCAATAATTAAAGTCCAAGAGGGGGACCGATGCAGACCATCCCTGGCAAAGCAGCGTGGCCAGTTGTTCATGTCATCTCAGGCTGACAAATATTGGACCCCCTTTGAATGACCTCAAATACTAAGCTAATTATTCAAGTGAAATATTATTTGCTCATATTGTGGCATCCCCCATTGAGAAGGTAGAATGTTGCTCAGTGCTAGGCTCATACCTGCCTTGGACGCACAGTCTTATAGCACTATCTTGTCTCTCTCCATATAGTCCAAGAAGGTACACCTTTAAGTCAATGGCACCACAATGAACTATAACAGACTCTTACTTGTTCATAGGTGTGTTCTAGGCTAATGGCCCTGGAGCCTTTACAAGCCTAGCCCATAGGATTACCCTGGCATCATCCCACCCGACCTAGAAGCACTGGAGTGATCCCCGGGGTGAATTTTCTATTTCCCATCCACTCATCAAGATTTCTGTTAAAGAGGGCCAGTGAGGCGCTCCGCTTGATATGTATGGGAAGTGTATTCCATAGCATGGATAGTTTCTGGGTTATGAACCTGTCCCTCCAGCTTGTTCTGTTGATTGTGGTAATGAAGTTGAGGTCTCTGGAGCGTGTAATGTGGAGGGATTGGGATTTCTTTAGATGTAGCATTTCTAACAGAGCTGGGTCAGACATGTCTTTGTAAGTCAAGCAGAGATCGCCTCTAAGTAGGCGATACGAGACAGAGAATAGCTGGGAGTTTTTTTGAGTCTATCCGTATAGGACAAGTGTTTAAGGCCTAGGATCCTCTTTGTGAGGTACTTTTGCAGCCTCTCCAGTTGTTGCAGGTGTCTAGTGAAGTACATGCCAAATGGGGCATTGCACTCGATGATTGGTCTAATGAGGGAAGAGTAGAGAAAGACAGTGACCTCTTTCTTCCTGGATGCAAAACCCTTAGTAATGAGATGTGCCACTTAGAAGGACTTTCTGACCACAGTGGCAATGTGGTGCTCAAAAAAGAGGTTGCTGTCAAACCTGTGTTCCCAGATCTCTTGTGATGCCTTCTGTGGTTAATGGACTACCATCTATGTGGTAATTCATGGGAACCGGGTTTTTCCCCAACGGGGATGATGACCCATTTTTTGGCATTGAGCTTAAGGCCGTGGTTCTGACATCAGTCATTGGTCTCAGTGAGGCCTTTCTGTAGGATGTCAGCATCACTTGGGGAGTTAATTATGGCTCCCAACTTGCAATCATCTGCGAACTTTGTCTGCTAGAGTCCATTCATGTTGGCCTGGACTTCAGAGAAGTAGATACCAACAAGAGAGGACCCAGGACCGAATCCTGTGGGACTCCACTAGTGACTGGTCGGCAGTCTGACTTGGGGTCAGCTGTTTCACACTGTTTGTTCTATCTGTGAGCCAGTTTGCAACCCACCTAGTGATATAGGGGTTGATGCCTAGCTTAGTGAGTTTTTCTATGATTCCTGAGTGGGAAATGGTATCAAAGGCCTTGGCCAGATCAAGGTAGGCTGTATGAACCACCTTGCCTTCATCCACAGCTCTGGTGACTGACTCGAAGTCAACCAGCTTGAGCAGGCATGATCTACCCTTCACAAAACCAAACTGTGTGGGATTCAGAGTTTGAATATTTCCTATATCGTTGTTTAGTAGGTCCATGATGATGCGTTCCATAGCTTTGCATGTCAGACTTGTCAGGCTAATGGGGCAATAGTTCCCAGGGTCTGTAGTTACTCCTCCTTTGTGGAGAGGGATGACTGTAGCAGTGTGCCATTCGGTAGGGACAAAGCCTGAGGTGAGGCTGTGATTGAACAGGGCACACAGGTGAGGTGCCAGTTCACTCTGTAGTTCATGTAGAACATAGCCAGGGACATTGTCAGGTCCCATAGAAGATGTATTCTTAGCCTTGGACAGTGTTGTTTTAACCTGTGCAGCAGGTAATACTGGGTGCCTGGCAATCTACTGGCTCTTTTTTTTTTGGGGGGGGGGGTAAAGTTGGCACTGAATCTGTCGGCCAGTATATTAGCAATATCTGTTGGCTCTGTATAGGAGGTACCATTGTGCAGTAGCTCAGAACAAATCTGGGTATTGCTGTGGAGATTCTTTACTTAACTATAGAAGGCCTTGTGGTTGTCTTTACTAGCTACTGCAATTTTGTTTTCATAGCTAGATTTAGAGGATTTAATGAGGTATCTCAACTTTTTGTTGAGGCTGATAAAAGAGTTTTTCCAGTCTTGGGACTTCAGTTTATTCAGCATCGTTTTCCTCCTTCTGTTGTAGAGTTTGTTTATGGCAGGAGTTTGTTTATGGCAGGGGACCACCAGATTGGCTTCCTTTTTTTGGAGGAGAGTGTCTTGGTTCTGTTGGGTATAGCAAGAGCCATGCATTTGTGTATGTGTTTGTACAGGGCATTAGTGTATGATTCAGCAGTCATGCAGCTGTTCTGCAGTTGCATGGGATTTGAGTGAGTGTGTGATCTGATGGTTCATGGATCTAGACAAGTAGTTAACTGTTAGTCTTTCCTTGCTCAGCCTGGTAAGCGGTACATCTGCATGTCCTACAAAAGAGTCAACTCTAAAAAGAATGTTTGATTGGGTCAGTGCTTTCCTTATGGGCTCAGCATCCATGACTTTGAGAACCTTGTGCTATGTGAGAAGGTAGGCTTAACTTGCTGACTGTGCTTTATGCTTGTATTGTGTTTTGGAGGTCTTTGAAGTTTTGGCAAGTTAATCTTTAGAATCTCAGCATATGATGGATTATGTTTATTGTGATGGCCTTGGCAGGGTGTGGTGTACTGCTGACGATTTTGGTGTCTGAGTTTGAGTATGAGATTTTTGCCTACAAGGACATTGTTGGGGATTGTTGTAAGGATTGGAGGTTGTTGTAATGGTTAAGGTGCTTTCCTCACATGTACAAGGTTTGATTCTCACCTTTGAGGAAATAAGCTAGGCTTATAATGGCCCACAAAGGCAGCTAGCTCAGTACTTTGCTATGAACCTATATGTACATCTCCCACACATTGTGTTATGCTGCTTGAGTAAAAGATGGTTTCCAGACAGCATAAGACAGTTCTTACATTGTCTCAAGATACCCATCTCAATCAGGTTGGCTAGAGAAGTTGTGGGGAAGTGCCTGTCAGAGATTCTGACAAGAATTATTCTGGGGGTAAGGGTGACTATAACTGCTTGGAGATTGGTCTGTTTAGGATAACGTCTGGGTGGCCTTGCTACTGACTATTTAAAGTTTAATACAAAACAGCTAGCCTGAAAGTCATCTGTGACCAGCAGGAACCAGTAGTCTGATTATAGTGAACGTTTTCTAATTTTAATAGTAAAATCAGTACAAAAAGTATCAGTACACTCGATATTAAGCAGTTTTATCACTGGTATTCTAGCCTGGTGAATAGCTTAAGGTGAGAGACTTTGCAAAATGATACTTATGTGCTTACTGTCAAAAGCGAATAAACTGGGAGAGGGAAGAATGTATGTTGTCAGATTATTATAAGGGGCAGGCAACAAAAGATGCACTGGGTTTAAGAGCACAACTGTGCTAGGTGGGAGGGGAAAACAATCAGTCTCTTAGCTCTGAGCTGACTTGCTTGGAACTGCCTTAATGCAAACACTAGCCCTGAAATAACCTGACGTACACTCAATGCATGAGGGTTTAACACCAACAGTTAGACCATTTAGGGACTTCCAAGATGGCTGCACAATGATCAACAGCTTCATTTTCGCTCTCCCAGTATGAAAAAAGAAACTAAGAGGTAAGGGCTAGACATTCTGCCAGTTTTAGTAAAATTCACTTGCTGGCTAGTAAATACACTGCCTGGATGCTAGCAAAAAAGAAACGTAGAGAGCCAGAAAGAAAACCAACTAGAAAAGTTGAAGAGCGATTGCTGACTGGGAAGACTCCTGCAGCAAAAAGCAGTTCAAACTCCAGTTTTGGTGGAAGAGATGGCTTCCAGTAATTTAGAGGGAAAAGATCAAATGTGCTCAGAGTTGATTAAAATAAATGAAACACTGAAGGAGTATATCAACTCAAATAACAAAAGGCTGGAAAAAATGAAAGAAGCTTTAAACAGGTATTCAGATGAACTGGTAAACCTGAGAAAATCAAAACTTGAAGTGAAGAATGTGCTGTCCTGAGTGTAAGGCTGCTCAAGAAGAGCGGTTTCAAAAAATGGTGTAGTTGTAGGACAGAGTACACAGAAAAACCAAGATTTTTTCCTGCTGTACCAGAGAAACTGGAAGGAACAGACTGTATTAATTTTGTGAAGGCACAAATAAGCCATTGAACTAGTATTCCACAGCAGAATTTGTTAATTGAAAGGGCTCATCATGTGTATGCTCCACACATGCAATAAGAAAGCAACCAAGACATGTATTAGTAAAGATGCAATCATATCAGGAGTAAAAGTTGATCCTGACAAAACAGTGGCAGAATGGCAAAGTGTTAAAACATGGGAAACAGAGTTTTTGTGGAAAATTATTCACTTTACACCAGGCAGAAAATATTTATCTCAGCAGTCAGGCAATGTCAAGAGGCAGGTTTGAGAATCAAGCTGCTGTATCCAACTGCATTCAGAATATTTGTTCCTGTAGGATCAAAGTCATTTTTTTGCAGGACAGGCTAAGGAGGGAATTCAAAAGTTTGTCCAACAAAAAGTGAGCCATCAAACGAAAGGGTGATTCTGCTTCTCATTCTTCTGAAAATAAAGTTCATAGAGATACTTTGCCAGTGAAACCTTTTCCAATGTTCCAAAGGAAAATGGTTGAGAGATAAGAAAAAAGCACAAGAGTGGACTAGAAGAATCAAGAAGTACCTTGGATTTGAACCAAATCCTGGGCTTGAAAGATGAAAGAAGACCAACAACACTGCATTTAGTGAATAACTCTGAGATTATAAAGCGTCAGTCACATTTGTGAAATATTGCTTTTCAAGAAAAAGTAGCTGAGAAAGACTGGACTTTTGTTAACTTTGTTAAACTTGAGGGGAGGGCTGTAAAGCATATACCCCACTTCATGACATTAATGTTTGGAAGGACACTAAATGGAAAAAAAGAAGAATATAACTGTAAGCAAAACAAGTTTTGTTTACAGTATTTGTATAAAACATTTCATGGTATAAACTGCATGCTGTATAGTAGAGCAATGTTCTTCATGTTTCACTGTTGCAGTGCTCACATTTGGGTTATCTGCCTGCAGGCAGCCCTCAGCTGGCCTGAATACCAGAGTCTTCAGATTTCTGCGTCGAATGCTGTCTCCTCTTCCATGATGTTAGGTCGCCAGGGGTATAAAACATGCAGCCGATGCCATTACATCCGTCTTAATTGCCATGCGGTGCCTGAAGCAGAAGCAGTTCGCAAGTACCGGTCAGCCGACTCCTGAAATTTTGATTTTTGAGTTTCAGATCCGACGTATTCAAAAAAGATAAGTACCCCATTGGGGATTCTTTTTTCTTGCTCCAGCCGATGTCAGTAAAAGTTAACAATTGTCTTAGCTGTGAAAAGCAAATACCTCATAGAGATTTTCATTCATACTACATCCCCTGTTTAGGCCCAGACCACGATGTCCCTCGCTGTCGGGTTTGTGCCTTGTTCAACCCCCAAACTATTCGTCTGGCTATCTTTGCAGCCACTTACTTTTGTACTCTGTCTCAGTACTCCAAAATGGCTTTGTTAAGCCATCCAACTACCGATCTTCCACAAAAAGTAAGGATAAAGACAGAGATAGATCGCATAGGTCCAAAACTGCCGACGACGCTTCAGTTAAGCTAGTCACCAGTCCACTGGTACTCATTGAGGCACTTTCTCAGCCCCTGATACCTGCTACTTCAGATTCGCAAGCCTCTACTGAGACCCATTCAGGGTCCGGTATGCAGCAAGATGCTTCTTCAATTATGGAACCTGCGGATGTCTCTACCTTAGATGGGTCCGGAGCCGCTGTGCAGGCACCGGCTTCTGAGGGTGTATTCAGGCCTACAGACTTGCATTTTAAACTGACACCATCATTTTCATCCAGGCCTAAAACTCGCATCATACCTAGAAAACCGACGACCAAACCGCAGGCTCAGGCCCATATGCTTAAAAAACAAATGCTTAGAATGGCTGAAGACCTTATTACCTTAATTAGGAGAAGCCAGCCTTCCCCCTCTAAGAGACCTAGAACTGATTTTCTTTCTGATTCTTTTGACCAGGAATCTGATAAATCTGATGTTTCTGCTCCTTCTGATTTCCAGGATTTGCTCTTATCTACTTGTGAGGATTCTGATGCAGAGGATTCTATTCCCTCTGCTTCCCTTCCGGAAGATTTTTCTTTTGGTGAAACCTTGCATACTCTTAGGGAGCATTTCTGCTGGGAAAGCCAGGATTACTCTGACTCCAAGAAGAGGCTTAGGGAATTCTTACTCCTACCTCAACACAGGCCTTTAGCTATACCTCCTGTTCTGGACATTGTAGATGATGCCTTCCTGGAATCTAGCCTTTCCCCAGACACTCTACCTCCAGCTCCCAGAAAACCTGACCGGTATTACAGAGTACCTGACTCTCACAAGTTCCTCTTCAAGAATCCCTCTGCAGATACAGAGACCATTTCCCAAGGACCAAAAGGCATTAAGGGTAGTACTGCCAAAAATCCTACCCCTTTAAATAGAGATTCTAGAGCCTTAGGCAGATGGGGTAAGAAGGTATACTCTTCTGCTACTTTGGCCATTAGGGCTTTAAATTGCCAATTTCATATGTTAAAAGTTAATCCATTAAGTACAGAAGAAGTAATTAGGGACCTGGGGACCCAAGTTGATAGCAATCTCTCATTTGACAACCACGTGGCCAAAGTGGTTAGAAAAACATTTTATATAGCCCACCTCATCATGAAGGGATTCACATCTAGATCAGGGGAGGTCATCGTGCCTCTTTACTCATCCCTCATCAGGCCCATAATTGAGTACAATGCCCCTTTTGGGATGTACCTTACCAGACATCTGCAGCAACTGGAAAGACCCCAAAAGTACCTCACCAAGAGGATCAATCAAAGGGCTCAAACAGATGCCATATGCTGCCCAGTTAAAGAAACTCCAGCTCTACTCAGTGGCATACCGCCTGCTCAGAGGCAATCTGTGCCTGATGTATAAAGCCATGTCCAACCCGGAATTAATGGACATGCTGCACCTCAGAAAATCCAAATCCCATCGAGCTACGCACTCGAGAGACTTGAACCTCAGCACTGAAATAAATAGGATATGCTGGAGGGACAGATTCATAACCCAGAGGCTCCCTTTACTCTGGAATAAAATCCCAGTCCAGGTTAGGCAGAGTCCCTCATTGACTTTCTTCAAGAGGAATCTTGATGAGTGGATGGGAGATCGTAGGTTTACCCCGGGTATCACTTCTGTGTCACTGTTAGACAGAGGCACAGTATACTAACCTCGAAAAAGGGCATAGCAAAATTAATTTAAAATGGGTGGCGAAAGCCAAACACACTCTGGCTAGGCTTATGAATGCCCTAGGGCAGATAGCCTAGTATGAACCTATGAACCTAAGTATCAGCAACATGTTACGGTGCTACTTAAACAGAAAATTATGTTGATTCCTGACTGTACTGAACATACAGAATTACAGGATTTAATGCATTCTGCAGAACAAGTTGGTAAGCATACTTTGCAATGTGGTTTTGACTCTTTAGAAGCATCTTGCAGGGCTGCTGTCACTGGGTCTGTACTTAGAAGGCATGCTTGGCTTAAGAAAGAAAACTTGCCAGATCATGTAAATGCTAAATTACTGGATGCTCCCTTAATTCAAGACCGCCTTTTTGGCAACAAAGCAGAAGTCATCCTCAAAAGGATGGAGGAAAAATCTAAATCTGTGCAAACTGTTAAAGATTTCCTACAAGTACAGCCTCCCAGATTCAGTAGGCATTGTCCTTCATAGAACTGGTCTTTTCCAGTCCCTTCTAGGCCTTTTCAGTCCAAACCCAGGAACAGCAGACCACCTAGGCAATAGTCTCAGGCTACGCCCAGACCTAAACAGTGGGTGGCTCCCACCTCCAAAGCAGGGGGGAGTAGTAAGCCACCCCCCCACGGACAAATGGCACAATGACTTAACCTTAACCCTTCCAAGCCCTGCTCTACTACCTCCTCCCTTAGTAGGAAAACTCGCCATGCATGCAAAAAACTGGGACGTCGTTACTCAGGACAAATGGGTTTTGAACATAGTTTTCCAAGCATACAGATTCCACTTCCACATCCTGCCAACCCCAAATGATTGGCCAGACCTACCCCCAAATCAATGGGCGGAAGCCCAACAGCATGTTCTCTCTCTTCTCAATATCAGGGCTATTCAGCCTGTCCCAGCAGAACAAAGGAGACCAGGTTTTTATTCAAGAATTTTTCTGGTACCCAGAAAAGAGAACTCCTGGTGTCCTATCCTGGACCTCTCTATTCTCAACACCTTTCTGGTCGTTCCAAAATTCAAAATGCTAACTCTGTAACAGCTTCTTCCCATGCTAGCCAAGGATGCCTGGCTGGCAACCCTAGACTTAAAGGAAGCTTACTTGCACATCCCAATAAGAGAATCTTGCAGGAAATACTTGCGCTTTAGGGCAGGCTCCATGCACTATCAGTTCTCTGCATTTCCCTTTGGCTTATCTACTGCACCCAGGGTATTCACAAAGTGTCTAGCTCCAGCCATTGCATTTGCAGGCAGAGAAATATTCAGATTTACCCATACTAGGACGATTGTCTGATTCAGGCAGAAAGCCAGGACTTGCTATTACAGCACCTGGCATTCGTAAAGAAACTTCTAACCTTACTGGGGTACACCATCAACGAAAAGAAATCTCACCTAGTACCCTGCCAACAGATTGTATTCCTGGGAGCAAGCTTGACCACAACTTCCCAGATGGCATTCCTCACTCCGGAGGAAAAAAGTTTATCTGACAACCTACTTCAAACTGTTGGCCACAAAACCCCAGCTATCACTTCTGTGTCACTACTAGACAGAGGCACAGTAAACACAACCTTAAAAAGGGCACAGTAAACTCATTCCAAGGGGTGGCGAAAGCCAAACACACTCCGTCTAGGCTTGTAAATGCCCTAGAGCAGATAGCCTAGTATGAACCTATGAACTTAATCTGCAAGGAAAATACTGCAAGCCTTGGGGTTCATGGCCTCTTGCATTTTACTAATTCCATATGCGAGACTGCATATGAGAAAACTCCAATGGTATTTAAAAGCCTATGGTGTCAACATTCTCCGGACCTGGAAACAATGATGTCTATCGTTCCTTGCACCAAGACGGAGTTCCTTTGGTGGGCAGAGGCTTTATACCACAACAAGGGACTCCCTTTCACTCTGCCCCCTGCCGCCCAAAACCTAACAGACGCATCAGATTATGCATGGGGGCTCACATGGCCAGGCAGTGCATTCAAGCCAAATGGACCCCGAGACAGATGCACCTGCATATCAATCAAAAAGAACTGTTAGCTGTACAGAATGCTCTGATAGCCTTCAAAGACCGTATTCTTCCAGGACAACTATTGGTAAAGACAGACAACACCACAGTTATGTGGTACATAAACAAGCAGGGGGGAACCCACTCATACTCCCTCTGCAGACTAGCCATGGCTCTGTGGAATACAGCCTTGAGCTACCAAGTACACCTGCAAGCTCAATTCCTGCTAGGCAAACTAAATTCACTGGCAGATGACTTGAGCAGAAATCTCATGGACCCACACAAATGGAAACTAGAACCCAAAATATTCGACCTCTTGAGGAAAAAATGGTGGACGCTAGAGGTAGACCTGTTTGCCTCCCCTCAGAACTTCCAATTGCACAAATTCTGCACAAGAACTCCACACAGCCAAGCTTGGAAAGTGGATGCCCTATCCTTTACCTGGGAAAGCCTCTCAGTTTATACCTTTCCCCCTCTGCCTCTCCTCTCTAAGGTTCTACTAAAGATTAAATAGGACAAGCCAAGGACAATACTGATTGCACCAGACTGGCCATGCCAGCACTGGTACCCCCTCTTGCGCAGTATGACACTGCTACAACCATGACACCTGCCTCAGACCACTTCCCTGCTGTCCCAGCAGGCGGGCCAGATTCTGCACCCTCAACTTCAAACCCTGAACCTTGCAGCCTGGCTTATTCCTTGAGCTCTCCCTTAGTATCAGTCAGTAAACAGGTACTGGATGCCATTCTGGAGGCAAGGAGGCCTAGTACTAGAAAATCCTATGCTGAAAAGTGGAAAAGATACTGCTCCAGGAGCCTGGCTCAGGGAATGGGCACAATGATGCCCAGTTTACCTCATATTCTACAGTACTGAACAGAAATGCTCCACAGGGGCCTATCCTTCTCTTCAGTTAAAATTCATGTCTCTGCCATTTCAGCACATTATAATACTAAGCCACCCCTCTTCTTTCACCCCTGGCTAATGCAGTTCCTTAGAGGGGCCAAAAATTTAAGACCCCCCAGGAGAGCTCCCACTCCAGCCTGGGACCTTAACTTTGTATTGGAAAAGCTCACCCCCCCTTTGAACCAGCTGCTACAGCAGAGTTGAAATTCTTTTCTTGGAAAACAGCCTTCCTGCTAGACATCACTTCAGCAAGAAGAGTGTCCGAATTACAGGCCCTCATGGCAGTGGAACCATTCATTATCTTCCATGCGGACATGGTTTTCTTCAGGACTAATCCTTCTTTTATGCCCATGGTGGTGTCTTCTGTGGCCCTAAATCAGTCTCATTTGCCTACTTTTTTTTCCCTAATCCGCAAAACAAAGGGAAACCAATACTGCACTCTTTGGATGTGCACAGACAACTTAGATTCTTTTTGGACAGGATTAAGCCTATCAGAAAATCTGAGCAGCTGCTAGTTAGCTTTGCTGCAGGGGCAGAGGGGAAGGCCATTTCAAAGCAAACCATTTCAGAACGGATAGCCCATTGCATTCATTTCTGCTACAAGCACCATGGCAAACCTACCCCACAGGGGTTAAGATCACATTCCACCAGGGCTGCATCTACCTCTGTGGCATTTCTCAGAGGGGTCCCTACCAGGGACATCCTAGAAGCTGCCATCTGGAGCTCCATACATACCTTTACCAAGCATTACCAGTTGCCTGTCTTTTCTAAATCCAGAGCTGATTTTGCCAGTGCAGTCTTGCAGGGATTAATAGCTGGCCCTAATGTTCTTTAACTTCCTCCTCCCTTCCTTAGCTTTGGGAATCAACCCAAATGTGATGACTGCAACAGTGAAACACGAAGAACATAGTACAGCTGTGTACACTTACCATAAGTGTAGATGATCGAGTGTACTCACTGTTGCAGTCCTAGATGTTCTTCTTGTTTCACTGTTGCAGACATTACATTTGGGTAATCTGCTGGCAGGTTGCCCTCAGTCGGCCTGATTAACAAAGCCTTAGGTCCTGCGTCGGTTGCTGTCACTTCTTCCATGACATCAGGTTGTCAGGGGTGTGAAACATGCAGCCAACGCCATTTTCATCAGTCTATGTTGCCGTGTGGTGCCCGAAGCAGAAGCAGTTTGCAAGTGCCGGTCGGCCGACTCCTGAAATTTTCGTTTTCGAGTTTCAGAACCAAAGTCTTCAACGTAAAGCTAAGTACCGCATTGGGGAAACTTTTCTTGCTCCTTACCATTGTCAGTAAAAGTTAATAATTGTATTACTTGTGGGAAGCAAATACCTCATAAGGATTCTCATTTGTACTGTATTCCTTGCCTAGGCCCTGACCACAACGTGCCTTGCTGTCGGTTTTGTGCTAAATTTAATCAACGCACTATTAAGCGTCGGTATATTTTTGCATCAGAATATTTTGGCTCAAGATTTAATTATCCAGAAATGTCGTCAGTTAGCAATCCGACTACCGGAATACCTAAAAAACGCAAAGAAAAAGACAGAGACAGACCGTCGAGGTCCAAAACCAACAACGAAGCTTCTCTTAAGCCAGTCGCTGGTACTCAGTGAGGTGCTTTCGCAGCCCCTGATGCACGCTACTTTTGATTTGCAGGCCTCTACTGAGACCCATTCGGAGTTCAGTATGCAGCGAGGCACTTAAGTATTGAACCCGCGGATGTCTCTACCTTGGATGGGTCTGGAGCCGCTGAGCAGACACCGGCTTCTGAGGGTGTTTTCAGGCCTAAAGATTTGTGTATTAAACTGGCGCCATCTTCAAAACTAAGGCCAAAATCAACTTCTATGTCTAAAAAAATGATGCTTGGGCCACGTGCACAGGCCCCTATGCCTAAAAAAACAAATTATTAAAATGGCTGAGGATTTAACTACCTTGATCAGGGGTACCCATCCCCCTCCTGCTAAGAGGCCTAGGCAAGGCACTGCCTATGAATCTTCAGATCAGGTGTCTATTTCTTCTGATCAGGAATTATCTATTCCACCTCATGAGGACTCTGATGCAGAAGATTCCATTCGTTCTGCTTCTCCTCCTGAGGATTTTTCTTTTGAAGAAACTTTGCATATCTTTAGGGAACACTTTCACTGGGAGAGTCAGGAATTCTCAGAATCCAAAAAGAGGCTTAGGGATTTCCTCCTTCTTCTTCAGCATAGGCCTTTGGCTATACCTCCTGTTCTAGACATTGTTGATGATGTTTTCTCAGAATTCAGCATGGCTCCTGTTTACAGGGTTCCTGACTCCCACAAATTCCTTTTTAAGAACCCTACTGCTGACCCTAAAACCATTTCTCAGGGTCCCAGGGGCGTTAAGGCGTCTACTGCTAAAAATCCTACCCCTTCTGATAGAGACTCCAGGGGGCTGGATAGATGGGGTAAGAAGGTTTACACGTCTGCAACCTTGGCAATCAGGGCTTTAAATTGTCAAATGTTCTTCATCTCACATTGCTGCAGTCCTTACTTATGGGTAGTCCGCTGTCCTCGGTCGGCCCGAATACCAAAGTATTAGGCTGACGTCGGTCATGGGCGCACAGCCCTGACATCAGAGCATCAGGGTATAAAAGCGCATGACCGACGTCATATCCTCAGTCTTTTTTGCCGCATGGTCCGATGCAGAAGCAGCGTTGCAAGTGCCGTTCGGCTTTCTGAAATTTTTCGCTGGAGTTTCAGACATACCAAGTTGGGCTAAGTACCCGTTGGGGAGCATTTTTGTTTTTTCTTGCCTCAGTTATTTACCGATGTCAGAAAAAGTGAATAATTGTATTTCTTGTGGGAAGCAGATACCGCATAGGGATTACCACTCGCTTTGTATCCCTTGCTTGGGACCGG
This sequence comes from Protopterus annectens, assembly GCF_019279795.1. Classification (NCBI taxonomy): domain Eukaryota; kingdom Metazoa; phylum Chordata; order Ceratodontiformes; family Protopteridae; genus Protopterus; species Protopterus annectens. Next base: position 640,201,164 of record NC_056744.1, on the reverse strand, counting down.
AGCACGACGTAGTTGGGTGTCGGTTTTGTGCTAGGTTTAATAAGCGCACTATTAAGAGAAGGCTAGATTGCGCTAGATTAGTCTTTGGCAAGCGGTGTAATTATAATATGCCGTCGGATCCTCCGACGCCCGCTTCCACGAAGAAGCGTAAAGACAAATCTGTAAAGCCTAGGCAGGATGATTCGTCCATTTCGGACGCCGGTCCTTTAGAGACTGCAGTGGAACAGGTGGAGCCGGCTGAAGTCTCTGTTGAGTCTCAGGGGGAAACCTTGATTTTACAGGATGTGGCCTCACAGGAGTCAGGTCAGGCTGAAGGGGCCTCTCAGGTTACTATTCTCCCTTCTTTGCCTAAGGGGGTTAGGCCTTCTGCTACTGTGTCTAGGGCTCCTTCTAAGGGCAGGTCTGTTTTGCCTTCTTCTGGAGTTAGTTCTGGTTCTTCAGGGTCTGTACCTAAGAAGCATATGCTTAAAATGGCAGAAGATTTGATTACTTTAATTAGAGGTTCCATGCCCCCTCCTGATAAGAGGCCCAGGGTAGAGCCAGAGTTGGAAAGTTTGGAGCAGGCCTCAGATGATTCTGAGTCTTCTGCTGAAGATATTCAAGATTTTCCTCCTTATTCGGATTCCGATGCAGAGGATTCTACTCCTTCTGCTTCCCTCCAGAGGATTTTTCATTTTCAGAAACCTTACACTCTGAGGGAACATTTTAAGTGGGAAGGACAGGATTACTCAGATTCCAGAAAGAGGCTTAGAGAGTTCTTGTTTTTACCACAGCATAGACCCTTGGCTATTCCTCCTGTTTTGGATGTTGTTCAGGATGTTTTTGGAGGCCTCATTTAATCCAGATTCTATGCCTCCTGCACCAGTTAAACCGGACAGGTATTATAGGGTACCTGAGGCTCATAAATATCTATATAAGAGTCCTAGGGCGGACCCAGAAACTATTAGTCAGGGGCCTAAGGGTGTTAGGGCTTCTGTTGTAAAGAATCCGGTTCGTCTAGATAAGGAAGCTAGAGGTTTGGACAGATGGGGTAAGAAGGTGTACACCTCTTCTACTTTAGCAATGAGGGCTTTAAATTGCCAGTTTCATATGTTGAAATATCAGAATTTCCTCCTTTCTCAGCTAAAATCTAAAGTGGATGCTTTGGCAGAGGGCATAGAGTGTAAAGAATTGCAAGATTTGGTGCATGTTTCTGAACAGGTGGGGAAACATTCTTTGCAGTGTGGCTTTGATGCTTTGCAGGCTTCTTCTAGAGTGGCTGCCACTGGTTCAGTTCTTCGTAGGCATGCCTGGCTTAAGGATCAGAATTTATCTGAGCATGTTAAGTCTAGAATTCTGGATGCCCCTTTACACTCCGAAGTTTTGTTTGGTCCTCCTGTGGAGTCTGTTTTGAAGAAACTGGAGGACAAGGCTAAGTCTATGCAGACTGTTAAAGATTTTTTGCAGGTTCAACCTCCTAAGTTTAGTAGAAATTGGCCTGCTAAGGGGTGGACGTACCCTTCTTCTGATTCCCATTCTAGGGGTAGATCTAGGCGTGGTAGGGGCAGAGCTCAGAGTACCTTTAGGCCTAGAACATGGAGTTCGCCTGCTCAATCTGCTGGTGAGGGTAGGGGCCAGTCCTTTCGTAAACAGGCCCAATGGCCTGCATTTTCAGCTGCCAGATTATTCTTGCCTGGCAGCTCCTTTGGGAGGAAAGCTAGCTCTCTTCAAGCAAAATTGGTTTTTAATCACCCAAGACAAATGGGTGTTGGACATTATAAACAAAGGTTACAAGTTTTATTTCCATACATTGCCTCCTTTCAAAGGTATGCCAGACATTCCTCCTCGGCAAAGGATGGAGGCTCACAAACAGATTTCATTACTTCTTCACATGGGAGCTATACAGCCAGTACCTCCTTCAGAAGTGGGTCTAGGGTTTTATTCCCGCCTGTTTCTAGTACCAAAGAAAGGGAACACGTGGAGACCGATTTTGGATTTATCTCTCCTCAACACTTATTTGGACATTCCAAAGTTCAAAATGTTGACATTACAACAGCTTTTGCCTCTGCTGGGAAACGATCACTGGATGGTAACTCTGGATCTAAAAGAGGCTTATCTTCATGTTCCTATCAGGCCCAGTTGCAGGAAGTACCTGCGTTCGAGCTGGAAATTTACATTATCAGTTCTCTGCATTGCCCTTTGGCTTATCTACTGCCCAGAGTGTTCACAAAGGTTCTGGCTCCAGTGATAGCCTTTTCAGGATGGAAGGAATACAAATTTATCCTTATTTGGACGATTGCCTGATTATTGCACAAGACAAGGACGAGCTTCTTCAGCATCTACAGTATGTGATGGTAGTGTTAAGATGCCTAGGGTATTCTGTGAACGAAACAAAGTCCAGTCTAGTACCCTCTCAGGACATGTGCTTTCTGGGTGTGAGACTGAATACAGCTTCCCAGATGGCCTTTTTGACCCTGGACAAACAGAAAAGTCTTTCACTTTATTTCCATCAAATGTCTCTACAGTCCAGGCTGACTGCAAGGACAGTCCTTCAAGCCTTGGGGTTCATGGCATCTTGTATTCTGGTGCTTCCCAATGCCAAATTGCATATGAGGAAGCTTCAATGGTATCTCAAAATCTATGGACACAACACTGCCAGGATCTAGACACTGTCATTCAGATAATACCTTGCATTCAGAAGGAATTTTTGTGGTGGGCTCAGGAATGTCACCTAAACAAGGGACTCTCTGTGACCCGACCAGAGGCGAGTCAGATTCTAACGACGGATGCCTCGGGAGCACACCTCAATGGAAAATGGGTGCAAGACACGTGGCCTGCCAGACTTCAACATTTGCATATCAACTTGAAGGAGATGTTAGCAGTACAATTTGCATTGATGGCTTTCAAGGATTTACTTCACCCAGGGCAGGTGTTGATTCTAACAGACAACACAACTGTCATGTGGTACATCAACAAGCAAGGGGGAACTCATTCGTACCCTCTTTGCAGACAGGCGATGATTTTGTGGGAGACAGCTCTCAGTTACAACCTCAATCTTCAGGCAAGATTTCTACCAGGAGCACAGAACTCCTTAGCAGATGTATTGAGCAGACAAATAGTGGATCCTCACGAGTGGAAATTGGATCCTCAGGTATTTCAAAAGTTGACAGTGTCATGGGGAACTCCAGACATAGATCTGTTCGCTTCTCCACTAAATTACCAGTTGCCAAAGTTTTGCACAAAAAGGTTTCATCCCACAGCTTGGAAGGTGGACGCTCTGTCATTCAGTTGGAACAATCTTCATGTATATGCCTTTCCACCTCTACCTCTTCTGCCCAAGGTTCTCTTGAAGGCCAGACAAGACAAGCCATCCATGATCCTGATAGCACCGGATTGGCCTCGACAACACTGGTACCCACTACTGAGGAGTTTGGTCCGAGAGCCTCCATGGCCTCTGCCTTTGATTCCACACCTTTTGTCTCAGGAGGGCAATCACTTTCTCAATGTCAGAATTCAGTCTCTGCATCTAACAGCCTGGCACATTCTGTTTTAGATTCTGGAGGTTCTCAGCTTCCACAACAAGTTTTGAATGTCATTTTGGAGGCCAGGAGGCCTAGTACAAGGAAAGTTTATGCTGATAAATGGAGGAGATTTTTTATTTAGAGCAAAGGGAAGGACTTTGATGTTTCCAAGCCTAATTTGAGTGCTTCCTTACAATATCTTACTGAGTTATTAGACAAAGGTTTGTCCTTCTCCTCCATAAAGGTTCATGCTGCAGCCATTTCGGCTAATTATGACTGTGACCCTCCTTTATTCTCTCATCCTTTGTTTAAGCAGTTTCTCAGAGGGGCAAAGAACATAAGACCCCCACGTAGAGCTCCTACTCCTGCTTGGGATCTCAATTTTGTGTTGGAAAAGCTTACTCTACAACCTTTTGAGCCTGCAGCTACTGCCGAGTTAAAGCATTTGTCATGGAAAACTGCTTTTTTGTTGGCCATTACTTCTGCAAGAAGGGTTTCTGAATTACAGGCCCTTATGGCAGTGGAGCCTTTCTTGATTTTTCATAAGGATAGGGTATCTTTGCGTACTAATCCTTCCTTTATGCCTAAAGTGGTTTCTAGTGTGGCCTTAAACCAAACTATTCATTTGCCTACTTTTTATGCAAATCCTCAAAATAAAGGGGAGAAGATTTTGCATACTTTGGATATTCACAGGCAGTTGCGTTATTATTTGAGCAGAACCAAGGAGTTCAGACACTCTCAGCAGTTGTTTGTTTCTTTTGCTTTGGGTTCACAGGGTAGACCTGTTTCAAAACAAACTATTTCTAAATGGATTGGCTTTTGTATTTCTTTTTGTTATTCCCATCATGGTAAGGAGATTCCGACTGGAATCATACCTCATTCTACTAGAGCTACTGCAACTTCTACTGCCTTTCTAAGGGGGGTAGCTACAAAGGATATTTTGGAAGCAGCCACTTGGAGTTCAGTACATACTTTTTCTAAACATTACCACCTTCCTCTTTATTCTAAGTCTAGGGCTGGATTTGCCACTGCAATATTACAGGGCATTTTAGCTGCCCCTAATGCTTTATAATTTTGCCAACCTCCCTTTCCCGTTGCTTTGGGATTCTACCCATAAGTAAGGACTGCAGCAATGTGAGATGAAGAACATAGTACAGTTTTGTACCTACCATAAATGTAGATGTTCGAAGATCCACATTGCTGCAGTCCAATTTTCCCTCCCTCCTTCCCCTCTGTAGCTTAGCATGGTTATATGGTTTGGGTGATGGCTGTAGTTGGGCATATCTTTTGGGAAGGTACTCTGTTTTTTGGCTGTGGCCTTTCTTTTAGGGCCTTCTGACATCTGGGGCAAGAAAAGACTGAGGATATGACGTCGGTCATGCGCTTTTATACCCTGACGCTCTGATGTCAGGGCTGTGCGCCCATGACCGACGTCAGCCTAATACTTTGGTATTCGGGCCGACCGAGGACAGCGGACTACCCATAAGTAAGGACTGCAGCAATGTGGATCTTCGAACATCTACATTTATGGTAGGTACAAAACTGTACTTTTCATATGCTTAAATAGCAGCATGTCATGGGCTTAAACAGAAAATTGTTTATTTCTGACTGTGTGGAAAATAGAGTTGCAGGATTTATTGCATTCAGCTGAACAGGTTGCTTATCTACTGCGCCCAAGGTCTTCACAAAGTGCCTGGCACCAGTAATTGCATTTTGCAGACAAAGAAACATTCAAATTTATCCTTACCTGGACGGTTGTCTAATTCAGGCAGAAAACAAGGACACTCTTCTAAAACATCTGGCGTTTGTAAAAAGACTTCTGACTTGTCTAGGGTACACCATAAACGAAAAGAAATCACAACTGGTACACTCTCAAATAATTACATTCCTGGGTGCAAGCATGAATACAACTGCCTAGATGACCTACCTTACGCCAGAAAAACAAATTCAATTGATGACTTACTTCAAACAGGTGGCCACAAAAACCCAGCTATCTGCAAGACAAATTCTGCAGGCCTTGGAGTTCATGGCCTCCTGCATTCTAATAATTCCATATGCAAGACTGCATATGAGGAAATTTCAGTGGTACCTAAAATGCTTATGGAGTCAACATTGTCACAGCCTGGAAACAATGATTCCGATCATTCCTTGCCTACAGCTAGAGTTTCTATGGTGGGCAGAGGCCTGCCACCAAAACAAGGGACGGTCATTCACTCCACCCCCTGCCGCCCAAACCCTGACTACAGACACATCATATTATGCTTGGGGGGGGGGGTGCGCGCATCTGGCAGGAAGATGCATTCAGGGCCAATGGAGTCCAAATCAAATGCACCTACATATCAACCAGAAAGAAATGCTAGTTGTACAGAATGCTCTGACAGCCTTCAAGGACTTTCTTCATCCAGGACAACTACTAATAAAGACAGACAACACCACAGTCATGTGGTACATAAACAAGCAGGGGGGTACCCACTCCCTACCCCCTTTGCAGACTAGCCATGGCATTGTGGAACACAGCCTTGACTTACCAAATACATCTGCAAGCTCAATTCCTGCCAGGAAAGCAAAATACTCTGGCAGACGCACTAAGCAGAAATCTTAGGGACCCACACGAATGGAAACTGGATCCACAAATCTTCCGCATGTTGACACACAAATGGGGGAGCCCAGACATAGATCTTTTTGCCTCACCCCAGCATTATCAGTTGGACAAAGTCTGCACAAGAATTCATCACAAAAAAGCTTGGAAAGTGGATGCTCTCTCCTTCAGCTGGAAAAACCTATCAGTCTATGCCTTTCCTCCTCTGCCTCTGCTCTCCAAGGTCTTACTAAAAGTCAGACCGGAAAAAACAAAAATGATACTGATTGCTCCAGACTGGCCTCGCCAACACTGGTACCTGCTGCTATGCAATATGTCGCACCTTCCTCCGTGGTACCTGCCTTTGACACCTTACCTACTGTCTCAGCAGAACTATCAAATTCTGCACACTCAGCTCCAAGCACTGAATCTTGCAGCATGGCTAATCAACTAATTTCACCAGTTACATCTCTCAGCAAACTTGTGATGGATGACATTCTGGTGGGCTAGAAGGCCTAGTACTAGAAAATCTTAATGCGGACAAATGAAAAGATTATGTGCCTGGAACCAAGCACAAGGAATAAGCACAGCAATGCCCAATATTCCTCAGATTCTGCAATATTTAACTGAGATGCTTCATAAGGGCCTATCTTTTTCTTCTATAAAAATCCATGACTCTGCCATTTCTACTCATTACAACACAGAGCCTCCCCTCTTTTCTCATCCTCTGCTAAAGCAGTACCTCAGAGGGGCCAAAAATTTAAGGCCTCCCAGGAGAGCTCCAACTCCTGCATTGGGACCTCAGTTTTGTTTTGGAAAAACTCACTCCACCTCCTTTTGAACCAGCTGCTACTGCATATTTAAAATATCTCTCCTGGAAAACAGCTTTTCTTTTAGCAGTTACTTCAGCTAGACGGATTTCAGAATTACAGTCTCTTATGGCAGTGGAGCCTTTCATTATTTTCCATCCCGACAGGGTGGCTCTCGGGACCAATCTATCTTTCAAGCATAAGGTAGTATCCAGTGTGGCTCTTAATCAGACCATTCATCTGCCAACTTTCTTTCCCAATCCACAGAACAAGGGTGAGCGGATTCTGCATTTATTGGATGTGCACAGACAACTTAGATTCTACTTAAACAGGACAAAACCTCTAAAAAAAAATCTGAGCAACTATTGGTGGCTTTTCCTACAGGTGCAGAGGGAAAACCTATTTCAAAGCAGACTATTTCTAAATGGTTATGCCATTGTATTCGTTTCTGCTATGTACACCATGATAAACCTATCCCCAAGGGGATCAGATCTCATTCCACCAGGGCTGCATCTACTTCTGCAGCCTTTCTCAGAGGGGTTCCTACCAGAGACATTCTAGAAGTTGCTACCTGGAGCTCAGATCATACTTTCACCAAACATTACCATTTACCTCTCTTCTCTAAATCCAGAGCTGGCTTTGCCACTGCTGTCCTGCAGGGCCTTATAGCTGCTCCTAATTCTGTACAAAACCATCCTCCCAACCATAGCTTTGGGAATCTACCCAAATGTATTGACTGCAACAGTGAAACACGAAGAACATAGTACAGTTGTGTACACTTACCATAAATGTAGATGTTCGATTGTATTCACTGTTGCAGTCCTGGTTACTCACCCTCCAGCCCCCTCTTTTTTCTCTTACTATACCTCTTTTTTCCCTTAATATGCTTAAAAGCCTTTTTGGTGTATTTGCTTTTGATTGGAGGTATATTGTTTGTGTTCTAAATTATACACACACACACACACACACACATATATATATATATATATATATATATATATATATATATATATATATATATATATATATATATATATAAAATATTTAAATATTTTGCTCCCCATTTGGGGGGCACCTGACATCTGGGACAGGATAAACTGATGAAAATGGCATTGGCTGCATGTTTTATACCCCTGACGACCTGACATCATGGAAGAAGGGACAGCAACCGACGCAGGACCCAAGACTTTGTTAATCAGGCCGACTGAGGGCAACCTGCCAGCAGATTACCCAAATGTAATGACTGCAACAGTGAATACACTCAAACATCCACATTTATGGTAAGTGTACACAACTGTACTTTACCCTCCCTCCAGCCCCCTGACTTCTCTGGGCTCTACCTCCCCTTGTAGTTGGTATATTTATTTTTTTCCTGTGTATTTGCTTTTTGCTGGGGGTTCACTGTACCATTTAATTGCTTCCCTTGGGGGAGCACCTGACATCTACAGCAAGAAAAACTGATGTAATGGTGTCGGCTGCATGTTTTATACCCCTGACGTAATGAAAGAGGAGACAGCATCTGACGCTGAAATCCGAAGACTCTTGTATTAAGGCCAGCTGAGGGCTACCTGCAGGCAGATAACCCAAATGTTAGGACTGCAACAGTGAATACACTTGACCATCTACATTTATGGTAAGTGTACACAACTGTACTTTTCAATGATTATTGTATGTGATAAAGATACTAATGTAAACAAGTACTTTTTTTCTTTTTAAGAAATGAAAGCATTACAGTGTAAAAAGAGAAGAAAGGTTGGTCAAAAGCATATTTAAGTTAAGATAGAAAAAAATTTTCCGGCACAATGAAGGGTATCCTTGTAGTGTAGAGACAGGCAGGCAACTCGGATGTTTCAAAGACTTTATTCCACCAACTCGACACATACGAAAAAGGCACAAACCAAAAAACCATACCATAGAACAATTCGATTAAGCGCTTTCGTCTCCTTACAACGGAGACTTCATCAGAATGCATCTTTTAATTCACAAAGGCTTTTTGTACTCTCATTAATCAACAATCACCCTATAAGCTTCTAGTAAGCCTTAAAGCTAAAGCGCTGCTAAACCTTGTGCATATATATACAATTGAATGTAATTTCATTACAAGGCACACATATTGCATATTATATATTATTCGTTCCAGGTATACACATATAGCCCCCCACCACCAAATACATCCAACAAAAAATCCAACAAAACTATGTATGAATAAAGCTAGGAACATTAAAACAGCAATAATTCAGATTAATCCTAGGCTGAATTTCAAAATGGTATATGTCATAAAGTGCAACTGCAATGACTCGGAAACCCATAACCTAAAAACTTGAATTCATGCAATTTCTATATACAGCTAATAGGAACCAGTAATTAAAAAAACATACTTAAAAACGTACTTAAAAACTGATAACATGAATACACCTAAAAACTAATAACATGAATACACCTAAAAACTTAATAACTTGAATAACTTAATGACTTGAATAACTTGAATAAGGGGCTCGCACTTGCGAGATGGGGAATAAAAACTAAACTGTTCCTATCTTGAAAAAACAGAATTTGAACAAGAATTCTAAAAGGCTAAAGGGCTCTTGAACATATAAAAGAACCTAACCAATGGGGTAGTCAACCGTAACCACAGTCAATGGGTATACCTTATATATCCCCTATACCTTATATAGCTTTAGTTTCACTATATACAACATAATGGATTCATAAGCAAGTTTAAATAAGTTTTAACTAAGTAAATAAATAGGTATTAACAAATGAATAAATAAGTGTATAACAAATATAAATATATAAAAAATATATATATAAATATATAAATATTTAAATAAATAAATATATACATATTACAATAAATACAATATTATAAATACATACATATATCTACACATCTTTGTCAATATTAAAATTGATATTGAAATATTAAATTACTAAATACCTATACAGTTAAAAATATGTATAATAACATGTATAAAATATGTATAAAAATAATATATAATAGTAATACCAATTTACTTATTGTAACAACTTATGTGTGTATACTGACTTGCTTATTACGTTGTGTAACTATACTTACTGCCCTATATTATCTTGTGATTTGGCATTCTCATGCGTTTTCGTCACATCATGTGTTTTTGTATCATGTGTTTTTATAATTTTAGGGTCCGCGGCTAATATTTTGAGTGCTGGAGTAATGGAAATGTGGTCATTTAAACCTTTTTCACAACATGCATTCAATTTTAGTTGCCAAATCATTTCTCTGTATTCCACCTTTGTTTCCCAGTCACCTCCTCTCTCCAGAGGTCCAACCACCTCAAGAACCCAAAATTTAAAATCAGCTTTAACACATTTCATCACATGCCTATATAAGGCATTATTCTCATTACGTCTGTTGATATCTCTAATGTGTTCATAAATTCTATTTTTTAATTT